>NC_054577.1:1660315-1710315 GCF_017654505.1 Polyodon spathula
TTTGCACAGTGCCCGTGTTTGACAGCTCGCATGTGCCCAATTTAATAGTTCAGCAGTCACTCCAACACTAGCGGATTCATTCCTGCTCACATGGGACGTCCCGTTTCCTGCCTGGCTCCAGCCTGCCGAAAAAACAATGGAGAGATGTCCACCACAGACTTCCGTTCGTCCCTGACTGCGGGGTGGGGGTCAAAGATACACACAATAAAAAAATGACGGGATGGGACTTCATGTTTGCAAAAACACAATGGAGCTCAGGGGAGCCCATTGCGCTGAAAACGCAGCACGGAACAGACAACTGTTTGATCCACAACCAAAAAGAAACCAGACCAGCCAGCACGTTTTGATAGAACTACCCCCATCCTGTGATCTCACACTCTTCTTTTACTGGCAGCAAATAAGCTAGCTGTGCACTAGATGGCGATGGAGTGCACTGCTGTAAAAGGCGCATGGACCGATCTGGTCTGTGTTACATGTGTCTACGGCAGGCGTATAGAGAATGATGAGCCTCTGCTGCCAGCAAAACAACACACTGGCCCAAGGATCACAAGAGGACGCTGGCTCTTCATCTATAGAAACACACAGCGCCTGATCCAGACCGGGTCACGTGTATCTTTCACAGGGCAACCACACACACACACTGACACACACACACACACACACACACTGACATGAACACACACACTCACTCATACACACACACACACACACACAATACATGCAATGATGAAACTGCACCCTTGTTTTTTTGTTCAATATTAAGGCATTCAATCCATTCGTTCTGACCCAACACCACTTTCAAGAGCTATCTTACTGTCTTGAAATGAGATTTGTTTACAGAGCTGCTCTTCATATGGACCCCTCCCCCCTCCAGAGGATCATAAATTATTAGCACCTTCGCTTATTAGAAGATTGCATTCTGAAGATCAGGTGCGTTCTGTTGCCATGGTGACCGGTATTTGGCATGTTTTTGATTCATTGATATTTAACTCTCAATTAAAATGCAATTACATTCTGTTACACGCACAACAGGAATATTATTTCGGCAACGAAGCAGCAAATCGATGTTTCATTTGTGCTACAGAGAAGCAGTGTGGCTTTGCAGGTAGAGCTGAGGGGCTGGGAGGGAGGGAAGCAGTGTGGCTCTAGTGGAGCTGAGGAGGGACTGGGAGGGAGGGAAGCAGTGTGGCTCTAGTGGAGCTGAGGAGGGACTGGGAGGGAGGGAAGCAGTGTGGCTCTAGTGGAGCTGAGGAGGGACTGGGAGGGAGGGAAGCAGTGTGGCTCTAGTGGAGCTGAGGAGGGACTGGGAGGGAGGGAAGCAGTGTGGCTCTAGTGGAGCTGAGGAGGGACTGGGGGAGGGAAGCAGTGTGGCTCTAGTGGAGCTGAGGAGGGACTGGGAGGGAGGGAAGCAGTGTGGCTCTAGTGGAGCTGAGGAGGGACTGGGAGGGAGGGAAGCAGTGTGGCTCTAGTGGAGCTGAGGAGGGACTGGGAGGGAGGGAAGCAGTGTGGCTCTAGTGGAGCTGAGGAGGGACTGGGAGGGAGGGAAGCAGTGTGGCTCTAGTGGAGCTGAGGAGGGACTGGGAGGGAGGGAAGCAGCGTGGCTCTAGTGGAGCTGAGGAGGGACTGGGAGGGAGGGAAGCAGTGTGGCTCTAGTGGAGCTGAGGAGGGACTGGGAGGGAAGCAGTGTGGCTCTAGTGGTTAGCTGCTGAGGGACTGGGAGGGAGGGAAGCAGTGTGGCTCTAGTGGAGCTGAGGAGGGACTGGGAGGGAGGGAAGCAGTGTGGCTCTAGTGGAGTTGAGGAGGGACTGGGAGGGAGGGAAGCAGTGTGGCTCTAGTCCTGTGACCTTGTAAACAAACAAACGCAATGCCCTGCATCTTCACACTTTCTTTCCGGGAATTTCCATAATCGCTCCCTTGTTTTTCATCTTGTAATTACTGTACCTTTGATTTACTGGCACTGCTGCCACGCTCAGATAGGTTTGCACAACTTGGCAGCGAAACACAGGAGCACTCGCGTCTGTTCGACACGCTCCTTGTTTACGAGATGCAGCTGAGTCTATTCTCTGGCATTTGTAATGAAAAACGAATCAGTCTGGGGAGGCTGAACTTGTACTTCACGCCGGCTCCGACACACCTGTTACCGTCAGTAAGGAGGCCCCCAGAGCCTCTGCACCGAGCTCCTCTCCGCTCACTGCGATGGAATTTGAAGTCTAGCCTCTCGGGACCCCAGAAAGCCCTGCCGCAATTCGTCTTGCAGAGAAATGCCAGGATGTTCCTTGCTTCGCCTGTTAGTCGCATTAACAAGACAGAACAAAAACACTTCTAACCTCTAGAGCCACACTGCTACCCTCCCTCCCAGTCCCTCCTCAGCTCCACTAGAGCCACACTGCTTCCCTCCCTCCCAGTCCCTCCTCAGCTCCACTAGAGTCACACTGCTTCCCTCCCTCCCAGTCCCTCCTCAGCTCCACTAGAGCCACACTGCTTCCCTCCCTCCCAGTCCCTCCTCAGCTCCACTAGAGCCACACTGCCTCCCTCCCTCCCAGTCCCTCCTCAGCTCCACTAGAGCCACACTGCTTCCCTCCCTCCCAGTCCCTCCTCAGCTCCACTAGAGCCACACTGCCTCCCTCCCTCCCAGTCCCTCCTCAGCTCCACTAGAGCCACACTGCTTCCCTCCCTCCCAGTCCCTCCTCAGCTCCACTAGAGCCACACTGCTTCCCTCCCTCCCAGTCCCTCCTCAGCTCCACTAGAGCCACACTGCTTCCCTCCCTCCCAGTCCCTCCTCAGCTCCACTAGAGCCACACTGCTTCCCTCCCTCCCAGTCCCTCCTCAGCTCCACTAGAGCCACACTGCTTCCCTCCCTCCCAGTCCCTCCTCAGCTCCACTAGAGCCACACTGCTTCCCTCCCTCCCAGTCCCTCCTCAGCTCCACTAGAGCCACACTGCCTCCCTCCCAGTCCCTCCTCAGCTCCGCTAGAGCCACACTGCTTCCCTCCCTCCCAGTTCCTCCTCAGCTCCACTAGAGCCACACTGCTTCCCTCCCTCCCAGTCCCTCCTCAGCTCCGCTAGAGCCACTGCTGCCTCCCTCCCAGTCCCTCCTCAGCTCCACTAGAGCCACACTGCTTCCCTCCCTCCCAGTCCCTCCTCAGCTCCACTAGAGCCACACTGCTTCCCTCCCTCCCAGTCCCTCCTCAGCTCCACTAGAGTCACACTGCTTCCCTCCCTCCCAGTCCCTCCTCAGCTCCACTAGAGCCACACTGCTTCCCTCCCTCCCAGTCCCTCCTCAGCTCCACTAGAGCCACACTGCTTCCCTCCCTCCCAGTCCCTCCTCAGCTCCACTAGAGCCACACTGCCTCCCTCCCTCCCAGTCCCTCCTCAGCTCCACTAGAGCCACACTGCCTCCCTCCCTCCCAGTCCCTCCTCAGCTCCACTAGAGCCACACTGCCTCCCTCCCTCCCAGTCCCTCCTCAGCTCCACTAGAGCCACACTGCCTCCCTCCCTCCCAGTCCCTCCTCAGCTCCAGCTCCACTAGAGCCACACTGCCTCCCTCCCTCCCAGTCCCTCCTCAGCTCCACTAGAGCCACACTGCTTCCCTCCCTCCCAGTCCCTCCTCAGCTCCACTAGAGCCACACTGCCTCCCTCCCTCCCAGTCCCTCCTCAGCTCCACTAGAGCCACACTGCTTCCCTCCCTCCCAGTCCCTCCTCAGCTCCACTAGAGCCACACTGCTTCCCTCCCTCCCAGTCCCTCCTCAGCTCCACTAGAGCCACACTGCTTCCCTCCCTCCCAGTCCCTCCTCAGCTCCACTAGAGCCACACTGCTTCCCTCCCTCCCAGTCCCTCCTCAGCTCCACTAGAGCCACACTGCCTCCCTCCCTCCCAGTCCCTCCTCAGCTCCACTAGAGCCACACTGCCTCCCTCCCTCCCAGTCCCTCCTCAGCTCCACTAGAGCCACACTGCCTCCCTCCCTCCCAGTCCCTCCTCAGCTCCACTAGAGCCACACTGCCTCCCTCCCTCCCAGTCCCTCCTCAGCTCCACTAGAGCCACACTGCTTCCCTCCCTCCCAGTCCCTCCTCAGCTCCACTAGAGCCACACTGCCTCCCTCCCTCCCAGTCCCTCCTCAGCTCCACTAGAGCCACACTGCTTCCCTCCCTCCCAGTCCCTCCTCAGCTCCACTAGAGCCACACTGCTTCCCTCCCTCCCAGTCCCTCCTCAGCTCCGCTAGAGCCACACTGCTTCCCTCCCTCCCAGTCCCTGCTCAGCTCTAACCACTAGGCCTTTCTTTCCTGTGCTAAATATATGTTTTGTAGAGAATTGTAATTTTTTTTTTTAAAGAAGCCATTTCCACATCTGATAACCTTAACAATACCACGATGTTAAAGTGCTCACGGTAAGGTTATCAGCGAGATTTTTGATTGTTTTTCTGTATTATGCGTTGTTATTTCCAAGGGTCGTTCTCTCAGACACGGGTTATCAATTCAGCTTGATAGATTGATGGTGGGAAAACACGACTTGCAGAACGGCATTCTGACAAAACGAGTAATTTGATTCCTTCTCGTTCTCGTAAGACTGATACAGTGTATTTATTTCACTTTAATGTATTTTAAACGGGTTGGACAGGTTTTATATGAAAAACAAATTCGAAGAATACGAAGGATCTGTGTTGGATTCTGGCTAGCTCGCTCCTCTATCTTGGTGTATTCCTAATGGTTAACGCTACACAAGTCTGTTGTGAATGCCAAATATATTTAGCAAATAAGTCGCGTCAGTTGGGTTCAAGCGCTCTGCAAAAACGCGCATTAACCAACTTATCAGAAAATGAGCCTGGAGTGGATTCTGCGTATAACCGGCAGAGGGCGCAGTGAAGCCATCGTCACTTAACGCCAAAGTATATGTAGCATAGATAGATAGACAGACAGACAGACAGACAGACAGAGATAGATAGATAGATAGATATGAGAGAAATAGATAGATAGATAGATAGATAGATAGATAGATAGATAGATAGATAGATAGATATACTTCTAATTATGACAAAGGTTACACATTTGAATTGTCGATTTCAAGCAGGCTGATTATACTGGCATCTACCCCTTTTATCACGCGTCTTTCAGAGCCCTATCTATCTTGTTAAGTTTTCTTTCTTCCAGATTATCACCTATCGATTACTTTTCTTTCTTTCTTTTAACACTGCCAGCTGCTAGCGCTGTACGTGTAATCGCTCTGAAGAACTGGGCAGCGGGTTGAAATTAAAGCTGATCTCTCGGGACGCGATTTGAGCCGATGAGACCCGACCTTATTAACCTCCACTCCCCAGCCTAATACAC
This sequence comes from Polyodon spathula, assembly GCF_017654505.1. NCBI lineage: Eukaryota > Metazoa > Chordata > Actinopteri > Acipenseriformes > Polyodontidae > Polyodon > Polyodon spathula. The sequence continues at coordinate 1,665,636 of NC_054577.1, forward strand.
ATGCATGCGGGGGGGCGGGGGGGCGATCCCTGCCAAAGCTTTGTTTAATTATTTAACGATTTGGTTCGTGTACTGATTGATTGATTTCAAATAGGGCGCATCTGGAAATCTCGTTGACAACAGCATCCCTTAAACCGCGAATTGCGTCCTTACATTTCCACCGTCAGTAAATCACTGATTATTGCTGTGATAACTTATTCTGATTTTATTAAACGCGAAAGCTGTTTTTTAAACCCTGTTTCGTGCACCCCGTTTTGGAGGGATATGGCCCTTGTACCCCGAAACAATACAAAATTGACCCGCTCCATTAAATAAATAAATAAATAAATAAACAAATAGATAGATAGATAGATAGATAGATAGATAGATAGATAGATAGATAGATAGATAGAGATAACACACGCGTGCCAGCACGGTTTGGAAGCAGAGCGCGTCACGGAATTAAAAAGGGTGCATTTCCATTTGGAACGGAACGGGGCGCGTCACCCCGCCGCCTCCCCGGCTCAGTCAGTATTGATAGCGCGTCGCAGGATTGCCAGGTGCTGGTTTGAATGGGAATTGCTGATGTTTTCAATGGGGGCCGGGGCTGCGGATCCGCGGGGGGAGGAGCCACTGCGTTTGCACTGTAGCGCTTAGCTCTCTGCTAAACGCACGCTAGTGTACAGCCGCACGGCAAAGGGATAGGTTTAGTGGAAAACTTCAAGGAGTGTTTGAAAGTAGCAACCGATATACGGAGAGTAAAAAAAAAAAAAAAAAAAAAAAAAAGTGGATTTACAAGAAAAGCGAACAAGTGTTTTGTATTGATCACCCGATTGTTCTTTTCAGGGAGGTGATCGGGGCATTGAACAGAAGGAGGCTGTTTTGACAAAGAAGGATTGCTCGCTATCGAGGAGAACGCGGATTGCTTTGGGGTTGTTGGGTTTTTTTGTATTAAAACATTCACGAAGAAAGCAAAACGAAAACTAACAGAAAAACAAAACAAAATATATATTTTTTTTTTACCTCGCATCAAACTGTCAACCGGATTCCGTCTACCAACCGCAAAAAAAAAAAAAAAAAAACAAAACCAAAAAGAAACTATAAAACAAAGATTTTGTACTCAAACGCGAACCGAGCTGCGTTCCTCTCCTTGGTTTGTTATGGATGAAAAAACAGAGCTAGTTTATACAAAACGGCATCAGCGATAGTAATTACATGTCATTTGGCCAGCCGCCAGCGAATTCAGTTGCATCGAGTTAATCGACGGAGACAATAAAGCGCATGTGTTTTTGTGTTAACTGCTGTGCCAGACGCACGCTATTGAAAACACGCACGCAAACTTTGTGTGTATTCAAATAAAAAACAAACAAAGGCGCATCTTCACCGATGCGCGGAAGAAAGCAAGCGGGGCTCTGCAGCAGCTGACACGGTGCCTGCCCTTCAAGGGATAAACTCTCTTCTTTCCTTTTCCCTCGCCCCCTTCGCTCAGTCCTGGATTTATTCTGCCGCGGTGTATCTGTGTTCAGGAGCCGAGCCTCACGATGTATTGCTGGCTGATTCTAAACTTCTTGCACCTGTCCTGGGCTGTCGAAGGTGAGTGAAAATCAACAGCAACCCGTACAGATTTAAAAACGCGCATTGGTGTATGTGTGGTAGCCTATATACAGCCCGAAATACACGCCTTGACCGATTTTATACATGTACCCGTACAATCACACATCTATCTATCTATCTATCTATCTAGTTTTGTTTGCGCAACATTTGTGTTTTATATACAGTCTGCATATTGATAGATTGAAATAGAAATCCGCCGTTTTGTTTTCAGATATACTTTCCCTTGACAAAAGCATGTTAAACACATCGGAACGTCGGAAAGCTCTTTGAGCAAAATCATGTCTCTCTCTCTCTCTCTCTCTCTCTCTCTCTCTCTCTCTCTCTCTCTCTCTCTCTCTCTCTATAGGTCGTTCAATCCATCTTTAAGTTTTCCTATCGTTGTATTTATTGGGTGAGACCCAAGCGCATCATTTTACTTTCAGATTTCTTAAACCTCTTTTAAAGGCGGTGCAGCGCTAAGAAGCTATAAGGAATACTAAAGAAAGCCGATTCTTAATCTTCTTATTTATTTATTTTCTAAAGAAGCCAAGAAAGAAAGAAAGAAAGTGGCTTTTGCGCTTCAGTTATATCCGTCTCTTCCCCCTGCCAAGCACGGAGCTGATCTGCCCCCCCGAAAAAAAAAATCCGATTAAACGGAACAGAGTTTAAAAGAAAGAGGATTTGCATTTATAATTTCTCCACTCCGCGGACTGGCAAATTAAGACGGGACCCCAGAGTGTATCCTGTTTAAACTCCCCGAGCTGAAAGCAACGATACCTCCGTTCCAAAACTAAGACACTGGCTGTGGAAATAATTATTCTGTTATAGCCGGTTGCGTTTTGTCGTGGTTTTCCTGTTTCTGTGACTCACACCCCGCTAGTTGCGGCCCTGTTCTCGGCGCAGGGACTCAGCCGGGCATGTCGTATTGTCGCATTGCAATTGAATTCCTGTCTTTCACCCATATTCTTTCAGCCACTTCATCCATTCTGCTTTTCTTAAGTCGCAGATGGAGAGAGTAAGTAGGAGGCTGACCCCGATGCACTCGAAAGAGGTGGTTTTTAGAAGAGCTTCTATAATTAAAACGAAGCACACACCAAGAGTCGCGAATCTGTAGAAGCGGCATAATCCTCCGAGCTGCGGGGTGTGTGTGTGTGTGTGTCCAAAAAATAAAAAAAATAATAATAATTTCGTGTTTTATAACTGTACAGAGCAAGGCAACAAACGTGCTATTGTTGAGTTCAAAAATGGTGATTAATTGATAATACAGTCACAGTTTTTCCACGCGTGTATTTTGTATAAAAAGGCCAAGTTAAAGTTACAAATGTTATTCTGGGAGTTCAATAAAAAAAGGATACAACTTTATTGAAATAAAAAAAGCCTAATAAGATAATATATATATATATATATATATATATATATATATATATATATATATATATATATATATATATACACACACACACACACACACACACACACACACACACACACACACACACACTGTGCATACACACAAACGCACACACACACACATTGCGAATAGCATTCGTTGAAAACCATTAACGAGAGACAACTTTATGTCGGGCACAATGCCCTGGCCGTTTTAAATATTTACTAAACAACCGATCGGCACAAATCGCTTAAAAAGCAGCGGCAAACCGGGCAGCGCGACGGCGTGGAGAGCCGGTCACAGCGCTGCCAAAGAGCTGGCAGTCTCCGAACTGGGTGCATTGCTAATGAGCCTTTTCACTTTACTCTCCCTTAATTAAACAGCTTTTTAACTCAAACCCTTCAGGCAGGAAGAATAACTTGGCACGGCACAGGCTGTAATTTACCCTTGTTTGCCCAAAACGAGGGCGGGGAAGGGAGGGCAGCTTTCCAAAGCAAAGCGGTTCTCTTTCTTTTAGCTTCATTTAATTACAGACTTTGCAAAACAGTCCACGCACGGATGGATTTGTGAAGTAGAGATTGCGTTAATTAGCAAAGGCAAATGAAGTCACGTGACCAGGTGGTCTAATGTTGATTTTCCCAGCATTGTGTTTCATTACAAACTGGAACCTGATGGAACTTCGTGTGTGTGTGTGTGTGTGTCTGTGTGTGTGTGTGTGTGTGTGTGTGTGTGTGTGTGTGTGTGTGTGTGTGTGTGCGTGTGTGTGTGTGTGTGTGTGTGTGTGTGTGTGTGTGTGTGTGTGTGTGTGTGTGTGTGTGTGTGTGTGTGTGTGTGTGTGTGTGTGTGTGTGTGTGTGTGTGTGTGTGTGTGCGTGTGTGTGTGTGTGTGTGTGTGTGTGTGTGTGTGTGTGTGTGTGTATGCGTGTGTGCGTGTGTGTGTGTCTGTGCGTGTGTGTGCCTGTGTTTTCCAATTTAATGATAATGCATAACTTTGTTTGCAACGCCTGCTTCCCAGAGTAGCCAAAAGAACATAACGAGCCGCAGTATTAACCCTACCCCTGGCGAGACTTAAAACATCACCCCCAGACTGCAACCGCTAAACAGCAGCCGAGCCGTGATTTATCTCCCAGTGAAATTACAGGGAAAGTTGTGTTTTTTATGTTCAGACTGGCCGGAGATGTAACAGCATTGTGGAATTTCGTTTAATGGCCCGTGGCACGCTAGCTCGTTCGGGGCCCTTGTTAGATTCTGTTGTATTGCATTACGCTGCCCGGCTGTCTCCAAACGCGCAGTTTGAAACTGAAGTCTGCTGCACAGGCTGAGAAATGAAATATGACTTGGCGCTCTTCGGTTTACAGGTGGTAACATAAAACGCATTTATACTGGTGTGTGTGTGTCTGTGTGTCTGTGTGTGTGTGTGTGTGTGTGTGTTTCTTTAGGCATTTATCATGCGTCATCTTTTTTTCTGAGTGAAAAGTGTACATTTTTCTGGATGGACCTGCCTTTATAAAAGTTTGTAGTGTGATAAAGCAGTGTGAGCTTGTTAAAGCATAGGGAAGCATTGTAAAGCACAGAGAGGTGTGGTAAAGCATAGGGAAGCATTGTAAAGCACAGAGAGGTCTGGTAAAGCATAGGGAAGCATTGTAAAGCACAGAGAGGTCTGGTAAAGCATAGGGAAGCATTGTAAAGCACAGAGAGGTCTGGTAAAGCACAGGGAAGCATTGTAAAGCACAGAGAAGCATTGTAAAGCACAGGGAGGTCTGGTAAAGCACATGGAAGCATTGTAAAGCACAGAGAGGTCTGGAATTACAAAACAACCCATTTGGTGAATGCATAAACATGGGGAAAGCGTGGTAAACTTTCATCAGGGCGTGCCCATTCCACTGTGAATACCACCTATAATTTCTTCTCCATAAACTTTTTAAAAATGACTTTCTTTCTTTATTTGCTTTTCTTTCTAAATATACCGCCTTCACCACATCCCCGGTGTGTTATACAGTGTGCGTGTGAGACCCGTCATTGCCCCATACTGTATATAAATGAACTCCCCGCTACACAATGCAACCCTACACTTGATATCCATTTGCAAACCATAAAACAAACAAACACACACTTCCACACACACACACACACACACACACACACACACACACACTTGTGATTCCTTTGACGTACCGACTAGATCGTCAGGTTTCGGTTTGCAGGGGTGGGGGAGGCGTGATTTCCTCCCCCAGTTTTGGGAAGCAGTCTAGCAATTTTTGTATAAACAGCGGGGTCATTTGCATCACATTTGAAACGCTTAGCTCGGAACCGGCCGGTGTGTTTTCGCCCTGTTCTCGGCTCCTCCGTGCGCCGTCAGCGTCGTTCTCCTGCCCATTCACACCAACCCACGCCCCGAGGGCCAGAATGGCGAAAGTCGACACCTTTACAGGTAGAAGGTGTTGGGAGTGATAGACTGGTAACCACCAAATCCCGGGAGCTCAATACGCAGGTGTGAATTGTTTTAGTGGTTTTGGTAAATACTGACGTGCCCGAGTATATATATTTTCGGCCACGTCAGTATTTTTATATATATATATATATATATATATATATATATATATATATATATATATAAAATATATATATATATATATATATATATATATATATATATTAATTGTGTGTGTTGTGTGTAAATATATATAATATAATAAGACGTTCACACACACAAGTATGTGTGTGTGTGTGTGTGTATAGCACACACACACGTCATGTCATTTTTTGTTGGCGAAACACATGTTGAAAAAAAAAATTCCAGCGAATGGGGGTGTATATTTTTCTTATTCATTTGGGACTGTAAAACTGCGGTTTATACATATATATATAAACCTCTATATAGCATGAACTCACTCAGCTTCATAGAGTCCAGTGAAAGCTGCTGAATAATGTTCCCTTGTTAACATATGAATTGCACCCCCTCTATATAGAATGAACTCCCTCAGCTTCATAGAGTAGTGAAAGCTGCTGAATAATGCTCCCTTGTTAACATATTGAATTGCACCCCCTCTATATAGAATGAACTCCCTCAGCTTCATAGAGTCCAGTGAAAGCTGCTGAATAATGTTCCCTTGTTAACATATTGAATTGCACCCCCTCTATATAGAATGAACTCCCTCAGCTTCATAGAGTCCAGTGAAAGCTGCTGAATAATGTTCCCTTGTTAACATATTGAATTGCACCCCCTCTATATAGAATGAACTCCCTCAGCTTCATAGAGTCCAGTGAAAGCTGCTGAATAATGTTCCCTTGTTAACATATTGAATTGCACCCCCTCTATATAGAATGAACTCCCTCAGCTTCATAGAGTCCAGTGAAAGCTGCTGAATAATGTTCCCTTGTTAACATATTGAATTGCACCCCCTCTATATAGAATTAACTCCCTCCGCTTCATAGAGTCCAGTGAAAGCTGCTGAATAATGTTCCCTTTTCTAACCTGTGGTCAGTTCTACCTAAGGCCACGATTCAATGATCATTTAGCTATAAATAAATAAATAAATAAAACAAGCAAAAAACCAAAAAGTTTTGTTAATTCCCTTTTTGTTCTAGTTAAAATGTTTCATTTCAAGCACACATGCAACACAGTGAGTATGATTACAATTCATAGTAAATTAATTCAAATGTTTTAAAAGTTAAATTATATATTACATACACACGTGTAGCTTGAAATGGTCTAAAATAAGTGAGTGTGGTTACTATGGTTACCATAGCATCAGAATCCTAGGAGTATGCCACTGTTTGTTTTCAAACACTTTCCATTCACAAAGGCGTGGCACTGAAACCTCGTGAAGCTGGCTCTTGTTCCCATGTGTGTGTGAGTGTGTGTATATATATATATATATATATATATATATATATATATATGATATATCATATTATATGATAATATATAGATATATATATATATACATATATATATATATCATATTATACTATATAGTTAAGATAACTTCACTGTAAGTGACTCTGCATATAACGCACAGTTCACAGCCTGCCTCTGTAAAGCGCTTTGTGATTGTGGTCCACTGTGAAAGGCGCTATATAAAATAAACATATTATTATTATTATTGTTATTATTATTGGAATCATTATTATTTTTGGAGTAGCGATGGATGTGTTGGAGTTAGATTAACTGGGGTTGGGAATTGGGAATGGATTTCTGAAAACTGAATTTCACTTGAGAAACAGGAATTGACAGAGCTGGGTCGCCAAAAAACTCGATCCAAAAAACTGAACAGAACTGTAACTCCTGTACATGATGGTAGCCATGCAAAGCCATGGGGCGCTGCTGCACCCTCAGCACCCCTAGCTCCAGCGCCCATGAAACGCTCAGCTGTGGATGGCAGCGCTGATAAATGGGACGTTGGACTTATTATTGGGTCGTGTGTCAAACTGAAGAAGACAAATTGATCGGATCACAGACGATCTCGTGAAAGGCCTGTTGAAAGAGGCGGTGTTCTAACTCATCCCGCGTGAATGGAGTGTAATACAAACACACAGCTCCCTTCTTCCCCAGAGGGGGATTCGTAGAGGCAGGGGCTCAGTTGGCGGGTGCTTCCAGTTGTCCCCTATCCGTGGCTCCCGAGTAAAACCAGGAACGGATCAAACTGCTCTGCAGTCTTATTTCCGTCCCGGCTGTACAGTTTCGCAGGCAAACTTTCAAAGAGAAATAGTTAGTCAACACTGCCGCTCTGTTCCTCTTTACAAAACCCCACCTCCCTTTGTGGGGCCTTTCCTCCACAATTAGGAGATTAGGCTCCCCCTCCCCTCCCTTTCACACTTTTGTTTGTGAGTCGCAAAATGCCGGTGTTGCCATAGCAACTTTTTTTTTTACAGAACCGGACCCAGCTGTGTGGGGGGTGTGGGGGGTGTGATTGATGTGCAGTTTGCTGGGTAAGCTTCACACCTCCAGCCCAGGCTTCTGTCAGCGACCTGGGCCCGCGTGGACGTGGAACGTATTTTCACAAGAGGAAAAACAGACGCGCGGAACAAGATAAGCTCGGGTGAAAAACACAGCGGGCTCATCTCTAAAGAAAACATACCGAACACTGAATAGATGAGAGAGTCAAGCCTAGTCACTCTCCCAACTCACCCCACCCTGCTTCCTCCCTTTTGCATTGGCATTTGAGTAGTTCTGTTCAATTACTCTAAAGAATCAGATCGGGTATTGATTATTGATTTTTGACTATTGATTTTTTTTTTCAAATTGCCACCCGGTTTTGAGATTTATTTCTCTCCCTATAAACTGATCAATAATCTTGAGTCACAACTAAACTGGTAAACATAAATGTATCAGATTACACACACAAATATAGTTTCTGATTTATTTATTTTGAAAAGAAAAATTAATTTGGCATTTCATGTGTTTACTGTGATTGCATGCGGCTGTGAATTTTTGGGGCTGCGATTATAATAATATCAGGAAAAAAAAAAAATACATTTTCTCTGTCTTCCAAACAGAGGAGCGCTCATGTGAATCTCCTGCAGCAGCCTGGCTGGAAATGTTTTGAATCCTTGTTTTGCGTTTTCCCCGCAGAAACGCTCATGAACACCAAACTGGAAACGGCGGACCTCAAATGGACAACGTTCCCTAAAACGGATCCACAGGTACGTACGAACTCTGGGGACGGGATGGAGTGGGGGCCCGGGGAGGCCACGCACATCCCATAAACCTGGAGCTCCCCCTATCCAACAGTGATCAGACATGACCTACGTTAGTGAGAGCATTTGATTTCAGGAGATTTTGGCGTCTGTCCGTCTTTTATATCTCACTGCATGACCGCAAGAAATGATTCCTCCTGCTGTAGATTGTTAAATTGAACAATGCTTTACCACAATGTTAATTTATTTGCCTGAGGACATCAGATTCTTTTTTAAATCCAGTTTCCATTAAGACAATTGAAGTTCAGTTATTAACAGCTACTGTTCTCGGCACGCCATTGAGATCTGTCATAGACTTTTTTCGTCATACTGAATTGACAGAAGTTACAGTAGCCAGGGGATGTGTTAGTTATGTAGGCATTTCGTTGGGTGCAGTTGCTTTAAATTATGCTTCTACACTGTCTGAAATATTCTCCCTCTCTCTCTCTCCCTGTCCTTCTCCTTCTCCGTCTCTATCTCCCCACCCATCTCCCTCTCTCTCTCCCTGTCCTTCTCCCTCTCTATCTCCCCATCAATCTCGCTCACTCTCTCCCTGTTCTTCTCTATCTCCCTCTCTCTCTCTCTGTCCTTCTCTATCGCCCTCTCTCTCTCCCTGTCCTTCTCTATGTCCCTCTCTATCTCCCCATCTATCTTCCTCTCTCTCCCTCTCCCTCTCCCAGTGGGAGGAGGTGAGCGGTCTGGACGAGGAATCCAACAGTGTCCGCACTTATGAGATCTGCAACCCCAGTGAAGCCAGCTGGCTCCGGACCACCCTGATCCCTCGCCGGGGGGCGACCCACGTCTACGTGGAGATCAAGTTCACTATGATGGAGTGCTCCTCCATCCCGCACAGCACCCGCGGCTGCAAGGAGACCTTCAACCTCTTCTACTTCCAGGCGGACAGCGACATCGCCACGGCCCACTCCCCGGCCTGGATGGAGAACCCGTACACGAAAGTGGACACTGTGGCCGCCGACCACCTCCTCCGCAAAGGGACCTCCGGGAAATTCAACACCAAGACCCTCAGCCTGGGCCCGCTGTCCAAAGCGGGATTCTACTTGGCTTTCCAAGCCCAGGGCTCCTGCATGGCTCTCCTGTCGGTGAGAGTCTTTTACAAGAAGTGCCCGCCGCTCACCGTCAACTTCACGAGCTTCGAGGAGACGGTGCCGCGGAGCCTGGTGGAGGAGGCGGCGGGGCGCTGCGTGCCCAACGCCCGCATGTCCTCGCCGGCGCCCCCTAGGATGTTTTGCGGGCAGGACGGGCAGTGGGTGGAGCAGGTGATGTCGGACTGTGCCTGCGATGAAGGTTATGAACCAGTGGAGGGGAACAGCAAGTGCAGAGGTAGGTGTCTTCATCTTACCCTGCAGACTGATCTAGCCTGGCTTGTTAAAGCCGTTACAGGATGTTAAATAAAAGATCTACGTTATGTTAAAAAAAAAATTCAATCCGAAAATTCTAGGTGATGCAAAACCTTTGGCCAGACCTGTTATATCTATCTATCAATCAATCAATCAATTAATCAATCTTTATTTTATATAGCGCCTTTCATAGCAGAACACCATCACAAAGCGCTTTACAAGATGCAGTAAATACAAGAAAATCCATAATCCTTCAAATACAGAGAAATGCATCATACATGATATACAGTAAAAACACACAATGCACAATACACTAAATACAGTGGAAAGAGCAGAATACAGGATTGCAGCAGAATACATGAAATAGTGCATTAAATACAGTGGAAAGAGCAGAATACATGATAGCAGCATAATACATGAAATAGTGCATTAAATACAGTGGAAAGAGCAGAATACAGGATAGCAGCATAATACATGAAATAGTGCATTAAATACAGTGGAAAGAGCAGAATACAGGATAGCAGCATAATACATGAAATAGTGCATTAAATACAGTGGAAAGAGCAGAATACATGATAGCAGCATAATACATGAAATAGTGCATTAAATACAGTGGAAAGAGCAGAATACAGGATAGCAGCATAATACATGAAATAGTGCATTAAATACAGTGGAAAGAGCAGAATACATGATAGCAGCATAATACATGAAATAGTGCATTAAATACAGTGGAAAGAGCAGAATACAGGATAGCAGCATAATACATGAAATAGTGCATTAAATACAGTGGAAAGAGCAGAATACAGGATAGCAGCAGAATACATGAAATAGTGCATTAAATACAGTGGAAAGAGCAGAATACATGATAGCAGCATAATACATGAAATAGTGCATTAAATACAGTGGAAAGAGCAGAATACATGATAGCAGCATAATACATGAAATAGTGCATTAAATACAGTGGAAAGAGCAGAATACAGGATAGCAGCAGAATACATGAAATAGTGCATTAAATACAGTGGAAAGAGCAGAATACAGGATAGCAGCATAATACATGAAATAGTGCATTAAATACAGTGGAAAGAGCAGAATACAGGATAGCAGCATAATACATGAAATAGTGCATTAAATACAGTGGAAAGAGCAGAATACAGGATAGCAGCATAATACATGAAATAGTGCATTAAATACAGTGGAAAGAGCAGAATACAGGATAGCAGCATAATACATGAAATAGTGCATTAAATACAGTGGAAAGAGCAGAATACATGATAGCAGCAGAATACATGAAATAGTGCATTAAATACAGTGGAAAGAGCAGAATACATGATAGCAGAATAATACATGAAATAGTGCATTAAATACAGTGGAAAGAGCAGAATACAGGATAGCAGCAGAATACATGAAATAGTGCATTAAATACAGTGGAAAGAGCAGAATACAGGATAGCAGCAGAATACATGAAATAGTGCATTAAATACAGTGGAAAGAGCAGAATACAGGATAGCAGCATAATACATGAAATAGTGCATTAAATACAGTGGAAAGAGCAGAATACATGATAGCAGCATAATACATGAAATAGTGCATTAAATACAGTGGAAAGAGCAGAATACAGGATAGCAGCATAATACATGAAATAGTGCATTAAATACAGTGGAAAGAGCAGAATACAGGATAGCAGCATAATACATGAAATAGTGCATTAAATACAGTGGAAAGAGCAGAATACAGGATAGCAGCATAATACATGAAATAGTGCATTAAATACAGTGGAAAGTGCAGAATACAGGATAGCAGCAGAATACATGAAATAGTGCATTAAATACAGTGAAAGAGCAGAATACATGAAACACAGCAGCTAATAGCAGAGATCAGGGTTAAAGAGTATGGGAAGCATATCCCACAAATAAAGGTTGGACGTTTTTATTTTTGAGGAGCACGGAACAGGGTTGAAAACGTACTGGCAGGTTGTCTGCATGATCAGTTTCCTCCTCAGCGCACTCGAGTGTCTCTCCAGCGTAATTAAACAGAAACCGTTTGAACAAGCGCTTGATTTCCTTGTGCGCCTTCAGGGCTCTGAGGTCGCAAGCACGCCACGTATAATACAGGACGGTAACGTGTCACATGAAATTGCCAGCTTGGATCCCCTACAGAGAAAACTACCTCTGATTGTAAGCAAATATGACCGGCTCTGTTTTCTGGCACAGAAAGGTGAAGCGCGGGTGAATGCAGATGCTGAGGAATTATCTCACTGTCTGCTTGATTTTTTGGTGGTTCTGGTTTTACCTTGGAATTCAGACCGAGGGTTTTGTAGTTATGGAGAATGCATATTATTTACTGTAAATGAATTTGAGAGTGTGGGATTCTTTCGTTCTCCTCTGCATTGTCTTTTGTTCTATATTTATCTTCATTCTCTCTCTCTCTCTCTCTCTCTCTCTCCTCTCGCTCTCTCGCTCTCTCTCTCTCTCTCTCTCTCTCTCTCTCTTGCTCTCTCCCCTCTCTCTCTCTCTCTCTCTCTCTCTCTCTCTCTCTCTCTCTCTCTCTCTCGACTAGCTAACTCGTTTTTCCTTTGCGACCAAACCCAGTTAAAATCTCTTCCAGACTCTGCTAATCTGTTTGGCTGCCTGTAACACAGCAGATATTTCGGTTTCCAAGGTACTCAAGCCCCTTGCATACACGCAGAGTCATGCGTCTGTGTGTATACATTACACACACACACACACACACACACACACACACACACACACACACACTGTAATCCAGCGACTCACTAAACACCAATTAAACCTTCATTATCTCAATAGAGACAGTCTGGTCCTTTCTAGTTTGGTTTCTCAGCTGTGTGTACAAGTCTGATAATGAATTTGCAAGTACTAAAGAGGGCCGGATCAACTGGAAAGCGGGGAGGCATTGGGTTGTACCATTCTGCAATGCAGATAGATTTTTAAGACATACGTCCGGAGAACCTGAGATGACTCGACTGGAATCGGGTTTTTTTTTTTTTGTTAATTTGAAGCCACAGTTAAGAGACAGGCGCTTCAACTGGAGTTTCAAATGAAGTGTCAGTCAATCGCGTGTTTTTTAATAAAAAGGCAAAGGGAACTGGAATTGGAATTTGGAATTGGAATATGGAATTGAAAAGCAAGAACTGATCCCCCCAACCCTGACAGAAACAGAAACAGCTCACAAGCCACAGCGGCTGGACATCACAGTGTGGGTCAGCTTACCGGGCAGAGCGGTAATAGCGAGCCTCCAGGGCAGAATGACTTGTCCTGGCTCTTGGGAATCGGGATGGTGAATGTTGGGCGTGTCAGGGAAGGAGATGGAATTAGTTTTCAAGTCTTCACAGGCTGCTAGACTGAAAAACACAGGCTTCCAACCGAGGCAACTCCCATACAACAAAGGACAGTGAAGTCACTGCAGTAATACCTGGGTTATTGTTGTTTTCAGTACAGTGGCAGTAGTGCTGGTGCTAATCTCAAGACGATAACGCCTGGAAAGTGTCTCTTATGAGGTGATGCAAATGTCAATAATAAAATAAAATTTCTTTTCAGTCCCGGACAAAAGGCTCTGTCGTTTTTCGGGGGAGATTGACAGGCAGATTCAAAGATTCCAGAACCCGAACGCTTGGGGACAACTCTGCGAGCGTTCTAACGTGACAGAGAGGGAGTAAACACAACACAAGCCCTTCCTGCTGGGGCTTTTCAAGCTAATTAAGAGCTTGGAGATTCCCCGTGGCTATGATTAACCAATCCACACAAACGTGTACGACACATCAGTGAATTTCATTGTGGCCGTTTCTCTCCGCTATCTAGGTTGTCCTGTGGGCACTTTCAAAGCCACCCGTGGCCCAGGGTCCTGCCAGGCTTGCCCTGTGAACAGCCAATCAGCTTCCTTGGGGTCCCGGGTGTGCTCCTGCCGCCATGGGTACTACCGCGCCAGGACAGACCCCGCCCACACACCCTGCACCAGTAAGTACCACTCTACCCCAGCCAGACCCCCTCACGATGTTTCCTTGTGTGTCAAGGTTGGGTATCTGTGGCGACTGCTGTTTCTCAAAGCCCCTTCCCCTCTCTCCTCCCCTCTCGCTTAGCCCCACCTTCAGCCCCCCGGAGTATTGTGACCCGCATCAATGACACCTTGGTCACCCTGGAGTGGAGCCAGCCTCTGGACATGGGGGGTCGTTCTGACGTCTCCTACAACATCGTCTGCCGCAAGTGCAAGGATCCGCTGGTGAAGGGGGCCTGCGAGAACTGCGAGGAGAGCGTCTCCTTCCGGCCCCTGCAGCGGGCGCTGTCCCAGCGCAGGGTGGACGTCTGGGGGCTGTCCCCCTACACCACCTACACGTTCGAGATCCAGGCGGTCAACGGCGTGTCCGAGCTGAGCAGCTCCCCGCCGCAGTCCGAGGTGGTCAACGTCACGACCAACAGGGACGGTGAGTGTGCCAGGGTGCGGGAGCGGGCCGGTATATCCAACGGGTTTACAACAGGAGAAGGGACAGCTAAATGCCAGTGTATTTCTCATCAATATCAGGGTCTAGTGCTGTATATTATAAAGACATTTCAGAGGGCTGGATCTCATCAATATCAGGGTCTAGTGCTGTATATTATAAAGACATTTCAGAGGGCTGGATCTCATCAATATCAGGGTCTAGCGCTGTATATTATAAAGACATTTCAGAGGGCTGGATCGCATCAATATCAGGGTCTAGTGCTGTATATTATAAAGACATTTCAGAGGGCTGGATCTCATCAATATCAGGGTCTAGTGCTGTATATTATAAATGCATTTCAGAGGGCTGGATCTCATCAATATCAGGGTCTAGTGCTGTATATTATAAAGACATTTCAGAGGGCTGGATCTCATCAATATCAGGGTCTAGTGCTGTATATTATAAAGACATTTCAGAGGGCTGGATCTCATCAATATCAGGGTCTAGTGCTGTATATTATAAAGACATTTCAGAGGGCTGGATCTCATCAATATCAGGGTCTAGCGCTGTATATTATAAAGACATTTCAGAGGGCTGGATCTCATCAATATCAGGGTCTAGTGCTGTATATTATTCATAGGCTAACATGTCGTGTGTTTGTCTAATAGCTAAGCAAACTCTTTTTGACCATATGGCTTCTCTTAATACAAATCAGTGAATGAAAAGTGTATTTTCTTAAACTGCCACAAAGTACCTTTCAAAATCAAATTGATAAGATTGCCAAATAGTTCAGCACTAAAGTTTACCAACCCTGGCAAAGTGAGCAAACCCCAACACAGAACGAAGGTGAATTAATACAAGTATCAGCCCTAATACAACAGAAGCTGTGATCGAGAGGGTCTTCTGTATCCGCACAGCCATAGGCTGACAGCGAGTGTCTTCTGCTGTTTCAGTTCCGGTTCCAGTGACCAGGATCCAGGAGAAAGAAGTGACCGGAAGCAGTCTGACCCTTTACTGGCCAGTGCCTGTCCCATCCAACTACCAGATTCTGGACTATCAAGTCAAGTACTTCGAAAAGGTCAGGAGTCTTGTGGAGCTGATAGCGCTTTGTGCATTGACCTTAGCTTTGACCTGACTGTAGAATGACTCAAAACTGGGTAACACACACACACACACACACACACACACACACACACGATGAGCCAGTGGCTGAGCCGGGATTTGAACCTCCTGGTGTCAAGCCCCCTTTCTTTAACCACGGGACCCCCAAACTCAACCACATTCTCTCCCCCCTCCCCCGTGTTTAGGACCAAGGGGAAGCAGGTGCCGTCCATCTCAAAACCAACACCAACTCCATCATTATCAACGAGCTGAAGCGAGGCACGATCTACGTGGTGAAAGTGAGGGCCAGGACCATGGCTGGCTACGGCGGCTTCAGCCAGGATATCTCCTTCCGCACCCAGCCTGATGGTAAGGAAAGGGCCAGGCTCCGGGGATCGCTTCAGGCCTCTGTGGTCTGTGAGAATGAGTCACTGATTCCTTCTTTCTCTCCTTCCTGGATTATTTCCTTTCTTTTTTTTCCTCCTTCCCGCTCTTTCTGAAAAGTCTGTAATAGTTTTCTGGGTGGACATGCCTTTATGAAAGTGTCCTCTAGTAAAAGCACAGCAAAGTGCAATACAGCACAGAGAGGAGTGGCAAAGCACAGGGAAGCATTGTAAAGCACAGAGAGGTGTGGTAAAGCATAGGGAAGCATTGTAAAGCACAGAGAGGTCTGGTAAAGCAGAGGGAAGCATTGTAAAGCACAGAGAGGTCTGGTAAAGCATAGGGAAGCATTGTAAAGCACAGAGAGGTGTGATAAAGCATAGGGAAGCATTGTAAAGCACAGAGAGGTGTGATAAAGCATAGGGAAGCATTGTAAAGCACAGAGAGGTCTAGTAAAGCATAGGGAAGCATTGTAAAGCATAGAGAGGTGTGGTAAAGCACAGGGAAGCATTGTAAAGCACAGAGAGGTGTGGCAAAGCATAGGGAAGCATTGTAAAGCACAGAGAGGTGTGGCAAAGCATAGGGAAGCATTGTAAAGCACAGAGAGGTCTGGTAAAGCATTGCGGCGAACTTTGAAAGAGCTTTCTTTCTCCCTTTTTTCTTTCTTTCAAATTGCAAAGCTGAGACACAAACTGCAGAGAATACAATGCAATACAATTCAGTACAATTCACATTTCTATAGCACCTTCCGTCCCAAGGACCCCAAAGCACTTCACACACGAAAAAACCAAAGCAACAATTAAATCGTTCCGTGAAAACAGTCTAATAGAATATGTTCTGAAATTGAAGATGGTAGAACACAGGCAGCATGGGACACAGCGCGCCCAAAATAAACCCTCATGAGTCCGGCGCTACGTGGGCGAAGTTTCTTTGCAGCGCTGCGCAGGAAATGATCACAATGGAATATCCTGAGCCCGTTTCCCAGACGGTGTCAGACAACAAAGGCTGGTTTTAAATATAATGCTGCTTCAGTGAATAACTCCCAGACTCGGCTGTGTCTCTGTCAAACAATGAGATGAATCGCGTTCCTGCAATCAAGCGCTGTATAAATATTGCATTAAAAAGAAAAACAGCCCCCCTCTGCTCTGTGCCGGTGGAGCTGAGAAAGAGAAAGGGAGGCTCTTATACGCTCTGAACAGCCTCCCTCTGCTCTGTGCCGGTGGAGCTGAGAAAGAGAGGCTCTTATAGTCTCTGAACAGCCTCCCTCTGCTCTGTGCCGGTGGAGCTGAGAAAGAGAGGCTCTTATAGTCTCTGAACAGCCTCCCTGTGCACTGTGCTGGTGGAGCTGAGAAAGAGAAAGGGAGGCTCTTATACGCTCTGAACAGCCTCCCTCTGCTCTGTGCCGGTGGAGCTGAGAAAGAGAGGCTCTTATACTCTCTGAACAGCCTCCCTCTGCTCTGTGCCGGTGGAGCTGAGAAAGAGAGGCTCTTATAGTCTCTGAACAGCCTCCCTCTGCTCTGTGCCGGTGGAGCTGAGAAAGAGAAAGGGAGGCTCTTATACTCTCTGAACAGCCTCCCTCTGCTCTGTGCTGGTGGAGCTGAGAAAGAGAAAGGGAGGCTCTTATACTCTCTGAACAGCCTCCCTCTGCTCTGTGCCGGTGGAGCTGAGAAAGAGAGGCTCTTATAGTCTCTGAACAGCCTCCCCCTGCTCTGTGCTGGTGGAGCTGAGAAAGAGAAAGGGAGGCTCTTGTCTTCTCTGAACAGCCTCCCTCTGCTCTGTGTTCAGGAGAGTTCGCGATGTGGTCTAGCAGGACCGCTGTGACTCCAGTAGGTGACGAGGCGCATGCTTGGAGTCCGTTACTGACAGGGTTTTCATATTGTCTGCAGAACCAACTAACAGGGACCAGCAGATTGCTCTGATCGCAAGTACTGTGGCCGTCGGAGTGCTGGTGGTGGCGATTGTCATTATCGTTGCGGTCGTCTGCATCAGGTAAGCACCCCCCCCATTCGCTCCCCCCCCCCCCCCCCCACGGGGTTTACGCACGAAGTCAGTAAGTCTCCAAACACTCCTACAAAGCATGTACACTTGCCAACTACCGATTAGAACACTGGGGGAGTCGAAATAATCACACCAAAAGGGGGTGGTACATATGCAAATGAGGATGTTCTTGAATTTGACCGAACTAGGACACAGCATTGCTTTCTTTTGCCGAAGTGCTAAATCGCAGGCACTGCCGAACTACTACACAGCGAAAGGAGATACGGACGAACTGGAATCGACAGGAATTGCTATAGTGGGTTCGGCCCGGTGGGATAATGGCGTTTGTGTTTTTATTTTTATATATCAAACAGGTCTTTAGTTGTACCTGCCATGGTATTTCCTGACTGCGTGACCAATATTATTGTGTTCTCCTAACAGTCGCTCAATTCCCTTAGCGTCTATCTGTTGGGGGCGGATAGGGGCTTGTTGTAGTCTATTATTAGTCTTGCTGGAAGGAAGGAGAGGAGAGAGAGATTGAGAGAGAGTGATAGAGAGAGAGAGAGAGAGAGAGAGAGAGAGAGAGAGAGAGAGAGAGAGAGCGAGAGAGAGAGGAGAGAGAGAGAGAGAGAGAGCGAGAGAGAGGGAGAGCTAGAGAATAGAATTAACATTCCCTGCTATTGTTTATTCCA
This sequence comes from Polyodon spathula, assembly GCF_017654505.1. NCBI lineage: Eukaryota > Metazoa > Chordata > Actinopteri > Acipenseriformes > Polyodontidae > Polyodon > Polyodon spathula. The sequence continues at coordinate 1,684,220 of NC_054577.1, forward strand.
GGAAACACAGCAACTCGAAGGATCCTGAATACTCAGATAAGCATGGGCAGTACCTCATCGGCCACGGTAAGAAGAGGAAGCCGTGATTTTGGTGTCTATTCCAACCCCCCCCCCCCAAATCTATTCCTCTAGCTGTGCATAAAAACACAGGGAAAGTTTGGAATGCAACATTTCAATAGGATTTAAAATAATTGCAATTCCGAGTTTAATTAATCTCCTCGTCCGATTAAAAAGCCCCCCCCCCCCAGTTTTATCTCCTTTTCCTTGTCGCTTGCAGGAATAAAGGTCTACATCGACCCCTTCACTTACGAAGACCCCAACGAAGCGGTGCGCGAGTTCGCCAAGGAAATCGATGTGTCCTGCGTCAAGATCGAAGAGGTCATCGGTGCCGGTAGGTGTCTCTGCGGAGTTCCGAAAAAGAAAATCAACCCGGGTCAACAGCTCCCCGCTCCCGTCCCTTAAACGCCAGCGACCCACGAAATATTCAGAGATCAAGTGCTAATGGTCAGCGAAAATTCAAATAGCACTCCCTTTTCATGTCTTGCTAAGACTTTTCTCCGTTTGGTGATGATGGGCAGAAGGCTTTTTTTTCTAATAATAGCTAATAACTAATAGACATGCAATAATCACTATGTCAAGTATTCATGCCTCTTATTTTGCAAGCAATTATTAAGTCATTTAATTGCTTCAGTGCCCTATTTGTATCCAGCTACCCAGATGCAAGAGAAAAAGAACATAAGAATATATTTTTACCTAGGATGATGAAATTTAATTATTTTAACAAAAAAAAAAGGGTCGAAGCTGCCCAAGTTTAACATATTCTGAAACGTGCCATTAGAAAAACTCCTTTAGGGTAAGCCCTATTCTAACTCTCTTGAAGTGACTGCAGATTGCGTTTGAGTTAGTGGGAAACGCACTAACCTTTCAGACGATGGCTGCATCTCTGCTTTCTCCCCGCCCCCTGGACTTTGTAATGTCACTGCCGGGTTTTAAATGGGGAAATTGCAGAAGTGCAACAGGTCAGACGCATTTAAGACGCGAGGGGCGTGCTCAGCTTGAGCTGATGAGTGGCTTCTCTTAATGCACTAGCTTTCCGCTCGGTCAAGTATTGTTGGTGCATTATATTTGAGTCTGGTTAACCAGAGTTGGTAAAATAAAGGCTCAAGGCAAAAGAGATTCTATAATCCCAGTGAAGGATTAGAAACTGCTTGATGAGATTCTGGGATCAATAAGCTGCTAACGAGCAAACGAGCAAGATGGGCCTCCTCTCGTTTGTAAACTTTATGTTCTTAAAAGAAACATGTTTGATTTTCGTAAGTCTTAATATCGCCACTGAGATTTGGGCGATGAAAATCAAACAGCTGCAAAAATCCTAAACGATCTCGTCGTACTTTAACCCGAATCCCTTCTAGGTGAGTTTGGCGAGGTGTGTCGCGGGCGTCTGAAGATAGTGGGAAAGAAAGAGAACTACGTGGCTATCAAGACCCTGAAAGGAGGCTACACTGAGAAGCAGAGGCGGGCCTTCCTGAGCGAGGCCAGCATCATGGGCCAGTTCGACCACCCCAACATCATCCGGCTGGAGGGCGTCATCACCAACAGCTGTCCGGTCATGATCATCACAGAGTTTATGGAGAATGGCGCCCTCGACTCCTTCCTCAGGGTAAGGGGTATTGGCCAGGGTTAGTGGGAGGTTTGGTCTGGCTCGTATATTAAACAGACTTTAGAAATGAGACTCCCGTCCCATAGCAGTCTGATCCAGCTCTTGTTTTACTATGAGTTTAATGAGCCACACCTGGGCTTGTTACCTAGACACTAATCAAGCCCATAATAAAACCTGAAATGGGCGAAACTGCTGTGCAACCAGAGTTTTATGTCCATCCCTGTGACAGCTTAATGTACGGGTTATTTATCTGGTCAGATCATTCCAATTAGTGGTTGCCTGTTTACTCAAAAAAACTAGCTTTTCTTGCAGACAAGGAAATTCATGGTGAGTTCGTTTTTGCAAATCAGGAAGCCATTCTTCAGGAATAACTCTCTCCTCCCCCTCCTCCTCCTCTTCTCCCGTTCCAGCTGAACGACGGTCAGTTCACTCCGATCCAGCTGGTGGGAATGCTGCGCGGGATCGCGTCGGGAATGAAGTACCTGTCGGAGATGAGCTACGTACACCGCGACCTGGCGGCTCGAAACATCTTGGTCAACAGCAACTTGGTGTGCAAGGTCTCCGACTTCGGACTGTCGAGGTTCCTAGAGGAGAACTCCTCCGATCCCACCTACACCAGCTCGCTGGTAAGATCTCAACCCTCTTAACCCCAGGACCGGCACAGCCAGGAGTGATCTATAATACCGCACCCCACTCAACCCCAGTTGAAAACCCTTGCTGCCCATCCTTTCGGTTTTGTGAACAAGTGAACGTGACCTTAGCTGGGAAAGAACAGGCAGAATCCGTCAAACTCCCATCGCGTACAAAGTCTTTTCACTCAACCTGGGTAGATGAACGTAGTTCCCAGGGTTCTTCTTTGAAAAAGCCCCCCCCCCCAAAAAAAATAAATCTAAAAACTTAATTTAAAACATCTTGTATGTGGCCAGCTAATCAGATGTTTCTGCAAAGGTTTACTACAGGAATCCAAGGTTTATCCACAGCCCAGTCACAACCCCAGCTCTGCAGGAAGACCTGCACCCGTTTGATCCTAGTCTCTATTTTGGGAAAACCCGAACCCTTAACCCTAGTCCCTGTTTTGGCACACGTTTCAGCTGTGCACACGGATGTGTGACTCGGTAGACTTGACCTGCGTGGTTTCCTTTCCGGCACAGGGTGGCAAGATCCCGATCCGATGGACCGCTCCGGAGGCCATAGCGTTCCGGAAATTTACCTCTTCCAGCGACGTGTGGAGCTACGGCATCGTCATGTGGGAAGTGATGTCGTTCGGAGAAAGACCCTACTGGGACATGTCCAACCAAGACGTAGGTGTCCGCTGCGATTGCCTGTTTTGGGGTGGGGTTTACAGAGGAGACACAGCGATTGGAATGCAGTTCGATGTGATAATGAGGTTCTTTAGTGCCGGAGGAGCTTAGCAAATATCCCAGCATCTGATGGAATGTTAATTTGAGTGTGGTTAACCAGGGTTGGTAAGTAAACCTTCAGGCCACATAACTCTATATAGGACGTCCAGCACTTTAAAACATACACCAATACCAAAAGTTATAATATTTTAATCTATAATATTTGAGTCTCTTTTTCAGTACCGCTGTCTCTGCCTCGCCTTCCGCTGTCTCTGCCTCACCTCCCTCTCCCCCTCTCTCTGTCCTCAGGTTATCAATGCAATTGAGCAGGACTATCGCCTGCCCCCTCCTCCGGACTGCCCCAACTCTCTGCACCAGCTCATGCTGGACTGCTGGCAGAAGGAACGGAACGTGCGCCCCCGATTTGCCCAGATCGTCAGCTCCCTGGACAAGCTCATCCGCAACCCAGCCAGCCTCAAGATCCTGGCCCGCGAGGCCGTAGGGTAAGCGCGTGTGTGTCTGACAGAGAAAGTTTCCAAAAAATATAGGATTCGATGTCAATAGAAAATAACGTGGCAACTGACAAGTTCTGCAAATACACCCCCTCGGCTAGTTCTATTAAAAGAGAAACAACTTCCATTGAAAAGGTGTCATTTTGTTTTTTCAAGGCAGCGTTCCGATCTTATAGACGCTGATCCTTTTTCGCATAGGAGTAATTGCTCAGCGAAGTATGATAAGCACGCAAGCAATAGGTTGCTAAGCGCGAGAGTAAAATGCAAAGGCTTGCAAAAGACGAACGCGTGACGGAATTCACCAGATTTAAAATCCCTTGGGGATTATTCAACTGGGAATCTGAAAAAAAAAGAGGCTATCTGTTAGTAAACACAAAGAAACAGAAAAAAAACACACACACACACACACAATGTTGTGTGCTAATCCCTTAATGGGTTCTATTTAAAAACAAACAAAGGGGGTCTAGTTCTGATAAGCTGAGCAGGGGGAAGAGTTTTCACCTGTGGAAACTCAAGCCAGGTCCTGCTGTAATTTAGGGAGTAAAGGGCATGAGGTCAGGGTTAATTGAGCCTGATAGAGATCAGAGGAGAAATTGTCTGAAGCCAGGCTGGCGGGGAGCTCACACATACCTAGGAGTAGATGGAAGAGGCAGATAAGCTATCTCTCGGGTTTGTTCAGCGATGATAACAGATCTGCAAACATCCCCAGGTGTAAGGTGGGGGGGGGGGGGGTGGGGGGTGGAAGCTGTGCTGTTTCTTTCTTTAAAACTTTATATATTCACTTATGGAGTAAACAAATGCAGTTAGACCCAAGTCCTAGTCCCGAGTTTTCCAACTATGCTCGACTTGATTATTGACAAGAGCAGTAGGAGATTATTATATTATTATTATTATTATTATTATTATTATTATTATTATTAGTCATTTAGCAGATGCTTTTACCCTAACAACTCAACTGCTGCTGCTGCAGAGTCTCTTCCAATAGGACCTCCTTTCTTTTACGTCTCATCTGAAGGACGGAGCACAAGGAGGTTCAGGGTCTCGCTCAGGGTCACACACACACACACACACACACACACACACACACACAGACAGTCAGTGACTGAGCCAGGATTTGAACCTCCTGGTATCAAGACCCCTTTTCTTTAACCGCTGGACCCCCCCAGCGGGGGGGGGGGGGGGGGGGGCGGGGGGGGGGGGGGGGGGGGGGGGGGGTCGCAGGAATGGTTGCAAGAATGAGTTTCTAACCCTGATCCACAAATTAGGAGCTGTAACTGGATTCAGTAAAATGTATTTGAAATAAAGGGTCTACTTCTGATACTTACTCTGGGACAATATGTTTCGTGACATGCAGGGCGTTTTATGATATCCGCCATTTACCCGAGAGACTATGACCTCCAGTGAACGAACCACACTTCTGTCTCATTCAAGAGCCACTATAAAGCTTTACAATCAGCTTGCGTGATCTTGTTGGTGAGCCAGCTACGTTGGACAATACCTGTGAGAAAGCGCTTCGATTTTAGAGAATGACCATGGGGTGTTCTGTGTGTTTTCTCTCCCCGCAGGCCGTCCCACCCTCTCCTCGATCAACGCCTGCCCCCCTTCTCCTCCTTCGTCTCGGTGGGCGAGTGGCTTCAGGCCATCAAGATGGGCCGCTACGAGGACAGCTTCGTGCAGGCCGGCTTCAGCAACTTTGACCTGGTCAGCCAGATCTCAACAGAGTGAGTCTGATCACGGCACAGCTTCATAGGCGATTCAAACTGGTTCAGTTTGCGCCTCTATCAGTTGCTCTCTGCGGGAGAGCTCTTTCTCTGCTTACTTTATCGTGCCACCCTCAGTACCGTTTGCTGATTCTCTTCTTCTTTCCCATTTTCCACCCCTCCCCTACAGAGACCTGCTTCGAATTGGCGTCACCTTGGCTGGTCACCAGAAGAAAATCCTATCCAGCATTCAGAACATGAGGGCGCAGCTACAGAGTCCACAACCTGCTCGATACTGACACCCACAGCAATACCTCCAGACCCCAGCGCCCTTGGAACAGCCAACACAGCCTTTCAAACTTTGATACACACTCTCCCATTACCAGGTGGGGAGTCTCGTGCTGAACAAGGTTAAACGTGACACTTTCCCTTTGTGGAGTGAGGATGGGGAGCCGTGACTCTAGGCCCTGGACCAGGCGTGTCCTGGAGGGCTGTTACTCCAGGTTTGCTCAACAGGTAAAAGGAAATCATGAACGACTCTAGGGTTCGGATTGTGGATTCACTGGTTCAAATTGAACAGTTTTCGAACGGGGTTGGGACAAAGACCACGAATTGGAATTGGAACCCCTGCTCTAGACCCTCTCTCCAAAACAAACACAAGCTTCCCACTTCTGTTGGGGGGGGTGTACCGGATTTCCGACGAGGACTAGAACAGTCCCAGTCAGTTTCGTGTGCAGGTCTCGTGAGCTTGAAGCCCATGCTGTACCCAGCATGCAATTAGGTGTGCCGTGAAGTTTGGGGGGGGGGGGGGGGGGGGGGGGGGGGGGGGTGAGAGTGTCCATAATAGCCATCGGACCAGTAAGCCAAAAGATTGCTGGACTGTATGGCAAGGGTTTGCAGCATCATGGACTAATTAAACCCTGTAGAATAAAACACTGAGGGAATTGTTTTTCTTTTAAAAATCCGGTCCCTGCTTGAGGGATCCTGCGCGGTGAAGAACGAAGGATTCTATCAGTGAGACACAGACAGATTTGATTTTATCTTTTAACCTGGACCTTCATTAACACTGTCGACCAAAATACGTCTCCAGCAACTATTTTACTCCAGCAACTGCTCTGAAATTTTTGGTTTTAAGTCCAGTTTGTAGGTCTGGTTTCGAAGCCAACAGCGCAGTGGAATTTAAAGCAGACAAGCGCTCCGACTTGTGACCGTTCTTTGAAAAAAAAAAAAAGAAAAAACTGGACACACTTGTATTGTGAAAGCCATAGAGCTGACCCTTGACCCTGGAAGATGATGTCGCTGTGACGTGCAAGACTGCAGGAATCATCCTTGGGGAACCAAATCTTCATATTGAAGATTATTATATATATATAATATATATATATATATATATATATATATATATATATATATATATATATATATAGATACATATATACATATACAAAAATATATATACATTTGTTGGAATCGGGAGAATTGCGTATTTTCCTAAAAGTATAGTCAGGTGATCATTCCGAGATATTATTTAGAGCAGTGAATTAAGTTTTTGTTTTTTGTATGATTTGCAAAACGTTCAGTTGCAGGAGCTATTAAAATCTATCTTAATGCCAAGACCAAACTTTTTTCAATGCAATATCAATTCTCAAATTTGCCGTCGCAACGGTAAATGTGAGATTCCCTAGAACAGGGGTGCCCAACCCTGTCCCGGAGACCCACAGCAGGATTTATAGGTAACCCTTAAATCATCCATTTCTAAAGACTTGAAACAATTCAGACTCATTAAGCAGCAGTGCTTTCAATTCAAGGGAGTAATTTGTTCAATTCGATAATTTTGATATCATTTGGACCTGAAACTGATTTCTGATCGCTGGATCTGTTGTTTCAACGAGGATGTTTAAAATCCCAAACGAAGAGTCTCGACGCAAAATGAATGAAGCCCTCCTGCTGTCTGTCAACCCTGTACTCCAAGACTCTATAATTTATTCAGCTTCAATTAGGCTAAATGCTTCTTCACTAAATAAAATACCTTAAGCTCATTTGTCTCTGTGCCTTTTTGATGTACAGTGTGCTAGCCGTGAGTCTTATGAGTCTGAAGACCAAAGTGCCAGTTCTGTAAATGAATGCAATGCAGTGAGGTGGGTGGTGCCAGTGTGAAGGACGGGAGGGAGTGGGGGGAGGTAGGGTTTAAGAATCAGCTGAACAATAGCCCCCCCAACGTCAGCAGGATGCAATCAGGAGGGTAACCCCAGCGTGGCCTCCTCACCCCCAGGCCTGGATCTGTCGACAAGGAGGAAGCCTGCCTGAACCGAGAGGGCTGTGGCTTGTACTGCCATTGTCCGAGGATAGGTGGGCTGTAGCCACTCAGTTTAAAATGTTCTCTGATTGGGGTGAGGCGCGCTTTGAATCCCTCAGTTCAAGGTGGCATGAACATTCTTTAGTTTTCTATAGGACGTTGCTTTAGGCAGGGAGGGGAGGGGGGGCTGAAAATGGAAACTTTATTAATTTAATCAAGCATGCAAGGTCTCTTTTCTCCCCTATAGAGCGGTATTGACAATACATGACTTTTCCCTCTGCACAAAAGGGGCTCTATATTCTCATGCTGGGACACAGTGAACATTTAGTCCTTTCTGCAGGCTTGTTTGCCATTTGGATTAGAAAGGGGGGGGGGGGGGGGGGGGGGGGGGGGGGGGGCTTGTTTGTCTGCAAATTTTCAATAAGCCTCTGTTTGCCCGATCGTTGCACTTTGGAAAACTTGTAGTCAAACCCCCCCCAATCCCTCCCTTCTCTATAACGTTCCCAGCTTGCTGCCCCCCTCCTTTCTCTATTACTGCTGTCAGCTAGCTGTTTTTGTTGAAATAGCTTGCATCTCAAAAAAAAAAAAAAAAAAAAAAAAAGTTTTTCAGCCAGACCTTGAACGTGGTGCTGGATTGAAGTTAGTTTATTCTATATTTGACATCTAGACCCTGGACTGATTGAAAACACAGCTCTACATACTAATTAAGAGCGATTGTTATCAGGGTTAAAAGGTACTGGAAATCAATCATCAATCCCGCATCTACAGATAGCGAGTTGCGAGTAAACATTTGCCCATGCGTAGACAGGCAATGGCTGAGCAGTGATGTCAGGCCAGAATGAGGAAGAACACACGGGTGCTGCAGTTTGCAAAAATTAAATGCTTGAACAAAAATAAACGCTCACAGAGCACAAACGAAAGGTCAAACAACCACAAAGAACACAAAGATACAAATATAGGGTCAGACTGGCCGATCACCGTTCCTATATCGTTTTTAATCTCGCTCCCTCGCTCCCTCGCCCCTCGTTCATGAGACCGCATGTCTACATGTAAATGAATACCTGCATATATATATAAACACCTTACACTGCAGCTAACAGTACCATCTTTTACAAAGGTTAAGCTTTTACAATTTATTAGCAGTTTTAAAGCAAAACAACTCAGCTGCTGCTGCTGTATATTTTAATATATTTAAGTGAGATTTATTTTCAACAGCTTCTCAGGGTGCTAGCTAAAGTATTCTAACCCTTTCAAACACGGCTTTTGAAACCCAATTACCTTTTGGCTTCATTCCCTCACGCTATACGTAAATATTAGTTTCCTTGTTTGTTTGAAGTTTATTTAAGCCATCACCAAAATACCTCAACGGACTAGATTATCTTGGTTCCAGGAGTTCAGGGCTGGGTCACACATTCAGTTGCTCGTTTTCTTCCGATTCTGTAAATGTAACTGCATTCTGCCCCCTTCCCTTCGCCCCTCATCCAGTCGCAGACCCTCAAAGCTTGGGGCTGGATTCTAATTATAGAGGGGATGCGGTGAGTTTCCCCTCCAGCCCCGCTCCTCTGCCTGAGCCCCAGGCTTTAAAGGAGCGCTAGGCCCGAATCGGGTGTCCAGGGTGAACTCGGAGCGATTCCCTTCCTCTCGGCGAACAGAAGCTAATTACCTTAATAGCTTCTTTCAAAGAGAAAGAGAGACTTGAAAGAAAGTCAGTTCTAGTTCAGTTTGAGGAGAAGGGAAAAAGATACAAACTCGAATGACTTTTTTTTTTTCTGACGTTTCTGTTTTCAATTATTATTATTATTTTTTTAGTTTAGATTTTGTTTCCCCAGTCCCATTGAGCTAATTCCAACACATCACTGATGAAAATTACAATCAGCGGTATTCTGTTCAAAAGAGCTTCTCACAGTGGCAACAAATGACTCTAAATTGAAGTCGCTGTTTGTTAGTCAATTAAATCAGCTGCAAATGAAAAGCAGTTGAGCGATCGGAATTATCACGTCTCTGAAATATCAACTCCAGTTCCGTTTTGAAGGAATTGAAATTGGGAATGGACTATTTAAAAAGAACTAGAAATAAAAACAAACTCTCAACACTGCTGCAGCCGAACCCAAGGCAGATCTACGGCAGGTAAAGCCAGATTTAGAGAAAACACGGTCACAAATCAACAGAGAGACCGTTCCGAATCATACCCTAAAAAAAACAAAAAAACACACACACACATTTCAAAAAAGATATCTGAATCTTATTTAACTCAAACAGAACAGTCCAGATGGGACAAGTCTGTCCTTCTTTTATCAATCAATCAATCAATCAATCTTTATTTTATACTGTCATAGTGGACCACCATCACAAAGCACTTTACAAGATGCAAATGAATTGATCTTCAGTACGCTGCTCAAAACAATTGGGCTTCGAGGTGAGGCTGATAGTTACTTTTCAACCAGAGTTAAACACAAGTCGGGTTAATTTTTCACTCTGGTTCAGACTTTGCTGACAAGTGACAAGCAGGGAGGTTAGTTAACAGCGGAAACTCAAACACGGACTGGGTTTTATTCCCCTGACCCTGACCCTTGCCCTGCCAACCTGGGGCAAAGCTGAACGAAAAGGTCATTCGCCAAAAATCCAAGAACCTACAAGTGGCGCATCCAGTAAAGGCGCTCCGTGTGGTGTGCAGGATGCTTCCCACAGCCTGGACAGTCTGGGCTATTCCACAGCTGATTGTGGATGGGAATTCTCAGGAAGCGGCGCTCAAATGGCTGACCTATATCACCAGACCAGACCGATAGCGCTGGAGGACAACACAGATCTTGCGGCTCCACTGCAGAACCCTGCAGGCGCGCTGTCAGTCACTGATGCGCGGCAAGTCGTGGATTCCCCTGCCGACCTAAGCCCTCCCTACCCGGGCAGCGCTCGGCCAATTGTGCGCCACCTCCTAGGAACTCCCAGTCGGTTGCGACATAGCCTGGACTCGAACCTGCAATCCCCAGACTATTGGGCACATCCTGCACTCCACGTGGAGTGCTTTTACTGGATGCCCCACTCAGGAGCCCAGTCTGTTAACTTTTTAAAATAAAGCCTTCCCACTGATTGCTCCCACAATTCTTTACTTTACTAAAAGTCACTTAACACCCGCCTAGCATCACCATCTCTTTACTGACTAATTAGTTTTCTACTTGAAGAAATAAAACATCTCTACCAGCAGCCCGCCTCTACCTTTAGCTTCAGAAACGGGATTATCAAACAATACTACGACAGCCGCTAATAACCCCACCCTATCTCTTGACTGCCACATTATTGTGCTACAAGTCAGATTCGATCACGCAAGGTAAAGACTGTAGATCGCACAGAGCTTGACAGTTCACAGAGGGCTACGTCAAGGCCAAACTCTTTCAAATCGAGCCCCTAACATTCCTTCAGGGGTGAAAGAATAGCCTGGAGCATAATACCGACTACGCCACCCTGACCCCAAGACACACTGCTTGGAGTTCAAAGAAAACCTCCCCTCTAAAACAATGTAAACCTGGACTAGTGTGATAAGAGCATCTGTAACTGCTTTGTTCTCCGCACAAGCCTGGTCGAGTCAACAACAAGTGTTTACCCTCGGACTCGGCGATCGCCGGGAATTATCCCTTCACGGTCTGCGGCTTGCACGGTATTTTTGTTCCTCCAGTGAGGCACTGAGAAGCTGCCACGTACACCAAGCGTGTTATTAACCTTGCTCAGCCTGTGAAGTCTTTCCTCGGTTTCTGTACAGCAGTTCTGCTTTACACCAGGGGCAGCCCATCCTGCTTCTGGAGAGCCACAAATCCTTCGCTTGCTACCCTGCACTTGAGCATCTGGGTTCTTGGTAGGAACGTTGCAGGGAGCCTCCTGTTTCACACCCATTCCTAGTTTTGCTATGAGTTTAATAATAACACACACAGTTGAGCTTGTTGCCAGAAGCACTGTGGGGATAATCAATCTGGTAGGAAAGCCTCTAACAGGTGTTATGCAATAGCAGTCTTGTTACAAGGGTTTGCATATAATAACAGGATATGTGCATGAATGCACAAGTAAAAGAGGATCGTGGTGATGCGGCATGAGGGATAGTATAAGCTGTGGTTGTCAATACTGGAAGCCGCGGTAAAACACACTGAGTTAATAATAGCAGTACCTGAAAACGAGGGAAAGACCCACTGTGTTGAATGCTAAACACCATACAGTAAATGTTTCTGTGACAATTACGCTCTGATTACCCCATCAATCACGCACAGTGAAACAATGTTGTTCCTTCAATTAGCGTTTCCCGTTCCAGCTGGTTTGAGTTTAAGATTATTATTATTTTTTTTTTTTGGTTCCATCCAGCCAGGCTTAACATAACAAGAGCTCTGTTATTCCCCGCAGCAGAAGCCACAATAGAATGCAATAAATTAAATACTTACTCGGGCCAGATTTAGCCTAATGGCTTCAATAATTGAAACTCTGGTACTTAGTCATTTATTTAATTTGGATTGCCTACTCCGCGGGCGGTCAACCGCAGCGCTGCCTGGAAAAAAATGCAGCCGCTTAGCTCGCTGGCCGTCCCGTGCAACTTCTGTGCGTTTAGGAAGGGAAGAAAGCAAACGTTTTCTGGGTTGTGCGCTCAGCAGGACGAGCCAAAGCCTGCGGTTCAAGCCGGGGTCTTTGCCCCAGCCCTGTCTTTAATTATAAACCGAACTGATTAAATTCTTTACAGGGTCATTAAGCACTTAATCTTACCCTTATACCTTTTCAAGCTTGCATGAGAATGGCATTTCATGATCGCAGCTGCCTGTCGTTGAACCAGTTGCTTCAGTAGAATAGCTTATTCACACCAGGGTAAAACAAGGTCATTTAACACTGCAAGTTCATCTTATCACAGTATCATGCAAATGCATGTGCTTATAAATAGGGAGGGGAATCAGAATCCTATTGCACAGCAGCTCAGGTGTGCCTTATTAAAGTTAGGTTTTACTATGTTTAATAAGACACACCTGAGGTTGTTACCTAGACACACTGGGGCTAATCAAGCTGGTAGTAAAACCTGGACTGGGGGGAACTTCTATGCAACATGAGTCTTATTTCCAGCCCTGTAATTGTGTGAATCAAGACAGTAAACAGTTGATACTGCTCTGCGCTCCTGTCTGCAAATACCAGCCACGCCTCAGCTAAACAGGACAGGGCTGTACTTGAGATGCATTCAAACTAAACAAACAAGACAAGGAACGTCTTGCCCGCAAAGCCTACTTGGCAATCTGTCATCAGCCAAGCTGGCGATACAGGCAATCGTTCATAAAGCACGTTCAATATCCCAAGCAGCAAAGGGGGCACCTGCCTTAACAAGCCTGGCAGCTGTAAACCTGGAACAAAAGCAGGCACCACAGGCAGATCAAAAGAGCGCCACTCGGCAGCTTTTCTGTTGTGCTGCTGCTCCTTCATGATGACAAAGCAAAGCCGGTTCAATAACTGTCTGGGAGCTGCACTCGGCCATCTCCAGGCAAACATGCCGTTAATCCAGTCAATTAAGAGGGACGATTTTCGACACAGCCGAGATCACATGCTAAGTCTAATGCAGCATCAATCTCGTTCTGGGGGAATTAGTTTGTTCTACAAAGATTTTCGGACATTCCTATAGCTAGCTTGAGCTGAAATGTTCCGGTATTATCATTATTATTATTATTATTATTATTATTATTATTAATAATAATAATAATAATAATTAGTCATAGCGACTCACAGAGACTAGGGGGGGTGAACTCTGCATCATCAACAACTGCTGCTGCTGCTGCAGAGTCTCTTCCAATAGGACCTCGTTTGTTTTACATCTGAAGGACGGAGCACAAGGAGGTGAAGTGACTCGCTCAGGGTCACACACACACACACACAGACAGTGAGTCAGTGGCTGAGCCGGGATTTGAACCTCCTGGTCACAAGCTCTATTCTTTAATAGCTGGACCAGCAATCCTCTGGCAACTGGAAATCCAGTTATGGGAACTGGAGCAAAATTCAATTACTGGTATGAATTAAAAGAGCAAAGAGATTCAGATTACATTTCTAGTGTTCCTTATCTCTTTGTGATCAGAGTGGTTCTTAACGAAATGATTCAAACAGTGTCTTTATAGGAAATCAAGGGCCATGCGCTTGTATTTTTATATAGCGCCTTTCACAGTGGACCCCCCCCCCCCCATCACAAAGCTCTTCACAGAAGCAGGCTGTGAACTGCGCATTATATGCAGAGTCACTTCCAATAGGAGATTGATTTAACATCTCATCTGCTGAGCACAGGGAGGTGAAGAGACTCGCTCAGGGTCACACACAGCGACCCAGTCAGTGGCAGAGGAGGGATTTGAACCGGGGACCAGCCCTGGACTTTAACCACGGGACCACGCTGCCTCCTTGAATCTGTGCAGCTAAGGGCTAGCAATTTTATTTTTTCAATCTTAGGCATCCACGCTGCTAAAGAAAACGCCCTGAAGTTAAAATAAGAAAGGCCAGGCGTGTTACCGGCATGTTTTCGACACGAAGGTGAATCAGGACGCTGAATCATGGTCGTAACTCAAGATCCAGACTTTGGATACTGCCGCGGGGATGGGGATCTGATATAACTGGGTGGGAGGGACTGAGTAAGATTAAGGCAAGCACAGACGTATTTTCATTTTGGAACCTGTTAGGAATACCTTGGGAACTGAGGCTGTCTGAAGCTTACAGGAGCGCCCGTCTGATTCCACTGCACGCATGGTTCAGCGATTGCGTATTTCCAGCTGAAAGCGAGGTGCTGAACACACCTGAGCTTGTCACTGTGGGGCTCATCAAGCTGGTAGTAAAACCTGGAATGGGTGGACCTACTGCTCAACAGGAGTCTCATCTTCATCCCTGCCGTCCTGGCTGCCCTACACCCTACTGACAGTGTTTTGGCAGGTCTTCCTAATGTGAACGTTCTCCTTGGAGCAAAACAAGCGAGGCATGAACTCCGTTTGAGGTTTGCTTGATCGTATCTGCCCTGCTTGAGATATACCCTGGCAGGCTTTGTGTGGTATGTGCAGAGATGTAGTGGAGTGTCCTGAGTAATCAGACTGGGGGAGAGTGGTAGTCTCAAAATGCTGGTTACTGGTATAGGGGATAGGGATAACAGATTGCCCAAAAGTTATTACCTAGGAAGAAACGTTGTCTTTTTGTTAAGGGTTTTAGTTAACCAAGCATATGCATGTTCGTTTTTTCTTTCTATCTAAAATTATTTTACTAAACCACTGAGCTCCTCAAACCCACTGCCTTCCACACTGCAGCCCAGCGCTTTCTTTATCTAACCACTGAGCTCCTCAAACCCACTGCCTTCCACACTGCAGCCCAGCGCTTTCTTTATCTAACCACTGAGCTCCTCAAACCCACTGCCTTCCACACTGCAGCCCAGCGCTTTCTTTATCTAACCACTGAGCTCCTCAAACCCACTGCCTTCCACACTGCAGCCCAGCGCTTTCTTTATCTAACCACTGAGCTCCTCAAACCCACTGCCTTCCACACTGCAGCCAGCGCTTTCTTTATCAAGCTCCTCAAACCCACTGCCTTCCACATTGCAGCCCAGCGCTTTCTTTATCTAACCACTGAGCTCCTCAAACCCACTGCCTTCCACACTGCAGCCCAGCGCTTTCTTTTTCTAACCACTGAGCTCCTCAAACCCACTGCCTTCCACACTGCAGCCCAGCGCTTTCTTTATCTAACCACTGAGCTCCTCAAACCCACTGCCTTCCACACTGCAGCCCAGCGCTTTCTTTTTCTAACCACTGAGCTCCTAATGCAGACAGACTGATCACACAGGGTGAGGCAACACACACACACACACACACACATTGATACGTTGTCATGACATGCAACAAGGCGTGTGTAAACACGGCCTGTGTGCTTACATTCGCTGCAGCGACTAGCAGAATGTGACCATTAATGGTCGCTCTTCACAAAACACAGATTAAGTCTAGCGCCGTTTCATTGTCTCCTGCGTGTGTGTTAATTATTATACTCTGTCTGTCACTCTGAAAGCTTCTTTTAAGAAACTCGCCTCCCCGTTTTCGTTTTTGCCCCCGGGGGCGCTCACACAAGGATATAAGTGATAATCTGACAAACCGCCTTGGCTCAGGTTGTGTGCTTCTGGCCGTGTACAGTCAATAATTAGTGCTGTCTTTTCAAGGACAGGGACATCGTTACCTAGGCAGTGTGAATGGGGTACACACTTATAGCCCTAATTGATGTGTTACACTGAAGAGTCTCTCACACGAGTCTTTTCATTCTCCAGCGATGGGTGTGTTTTTTTTAAGGGTAAAATAAAGCTTCAGGGATATATATATATATACTTTAATCTTTACATTTTTTTTCTTCCACACCCAATGTGAAGTAAGGCCACGTGAATATACTGTTCTGTTGGATTCATACAGTTTTGTTGTTGTTTTTTTAAATTATAAAACGTTCTCTCATGATGTCTCAACCCTAAAATTTGTATTTTGGTACGATGAAGTCAATTGAGAGAGAGAGAGAGACAGAGAGAGAGAGAGAGAGGGTAGAGAGCGAGATGGAGAGGGGTAGAGAGAGAGAAGGGTAGATTGAGAGAGGGGGTAGAGAGAGAGAGAGAGGAGGTAGGGAAAGAGCGGGGGGTAGAGAGAGAAGAGAGAGGGGGTAGAGAGCGAGATGTAGGGTAGAGAGAGAGAAGGGTAGATTGAGAGAGGGGGTAGAGAGAGAAAGAAGGGTAGAGAGAGAGAGAGAGGAGGTAGGGAAAGAGAGGGGGTAGAGAGAGAGGGGTAAAGGGAGAGAGAGGAGGTAGGGAAAGAGGGGGTAGAGAGAGAGGAGACAGAGAAGGGGTAGAGGGAGAAAGAGAGAGAGAGTAGAGAGCGAGATGTAGGGTAGAGAGAGAGAAGGGTAGATTGAGAGAGGGGGTAGAGAGAGAAAGAAGGGTAGAACGAGGTAGGGAACGAGAGTCATGGTATAGAGAAGTAGTAGGAGAAGATAGGAGGTAGGGAGAGGGGGTAGAGAGGGAGGTAGACAGTATAAGGGGTATAGAGAGAGAAGAGGGAGAAAAGAGGGAGGGACAGAAAGAGAAGGGGTAGGAGAGAGAGAGAGAGAGAGAGAGACTCAGTATCAAAATGGACAATTGCAGGAGAGAGACATCCCTTAGCAGTATTTGTGAGCCCTCCTGGGGGGCGGGGCACTGTGTTTTTATAGAAATTACTCTAATGCATTCCCTAATGGACTCTGTGTAAACAAGGCCGTCCGAGAGGGCCTGTCCCGTCTAAATATCCCCAATTATCTCAGATCGGATTAGGAAGCCGGTCTGAGTCAAGTAAGGTAACCCGATCCCTGCTGGAATCCCGGACCGGAGACAGAAAACTGGGTTCAGGAATCTGCCCATTCCCCTTGAACCAGCAAGCGGGCAAGCGTCCATATCTTGAGTTACAGACAAGCCTGTCGCTGCTCATTATCTGCATGATACAACAACAGCCTGTGGTGTTCAGTGCAGTGGACTGGACCAGGAGAAAAAAAAAAAATATATATATATATATATCCTACCTGCAGATATAATCATAACGTCTGTGATTCAATTCTGCTTTCAATTTGGTGTAATTTTATATGCTTGCTTGGGGCCGTGAGGAGGCTGCCTGGAATCTAAGAGCGATTGTAGCTAATGCAATTATTATGGATCGTATGGGTCTCCCACCGCATGTGCATTTTTTTTCTCAGTATTTGAAAACAGATGATACTGTTATAGAGGCCTCTGTGTGCTCAAGCCGTGCTTTCAGGTACTGCCGGACTTCAACAGTCGCGTGCCTTTAGCAGGGGAGACCCTCGGGGACCCCTGCGCTCCCCTGACTGTGTGACTCCCCCCTGCACACCATGCGGTCGTGCCTTTACCAAGGGAGACCCTCGGGGACCCCTGCGCTCCCCTGACTGCGTGACTCCCCCTGCAACACCCTGGTAAAGAAAAGGAGGCGAGTGAGGTATTTTCTAGACCCACATCTGGAAAGCGTGCTGGCTGTCTGGAGGATGGTTCGGTGTTAGCAGAGACAGGCAGGGTAAAGCGATTGACCCGGGAAACGAGGGTTGAGCTGAACCTGTTTTGCACATGTTTCTCAGCCTCTGCCCCTCCTGAACTTATCACAGTCCCAGGACAGGGTCACTGGCTGCCCTGGGTCACTTCACTTTTGTATTTTGTTAACCCTCCTTCCCAAAACAGTTCTCAGTGGGTCCTGTACTGTTGCCATGCGTCTCCACCCTGAACCCAGTCAGTAGCAACCCATTCCAGTGTGAAGCTGGACTGGTTCCATCTGCAGTCTACCAAGGGGATATCACACACACATCGCCTGTATGTACTGAGAGAGTTTTACTCTGTTATTTATAAAGAAATTCACCAGCCCGCAATATATTCCTGCTGGCATATTATATTCACAGCCTTGATGCCTTCATTGTTCTGCAGATTTGAAATCTCTCTCTAGCGTCCCTCAAGCCAATCTCAGTTTTCCCAGGGGTAACCCTAAGCAAAGGGCTGCCCTATCATTAGCACCGTTATTGAGATTCTGTTATGCATTAAAACATTTAGTTCTTAACCTGTCTCAATACAGTGAAGAAGAGGAATGGCAGCCTTATCTCTACCTCTGCTGCTTGCGAGATTTTTTTGGAAGGGGGGAAGGGGGGTGCAGGACTTTGAAAGAGAGGCCTAATTAGAAAAGGCGTCTGTCAACACTGCACACTGAAAGCCCCCCGAAGGGTTTCAGGAAGGAATATTGTAAAGAGAGGCTTGTCTTTCTGTTGAGGGCTAATGAGAGCCCGTGCGACTTGAGCAGTTCGCTTCCGTGTCCCCACCTTGTCCACGCTGCTTCCCTCCCTGCCAGTCAGACGAGTGTCTGTGAGCGTCAACATGTTGCTGGCAGAACTTTCACTGAACTCCAAAAAGATCTGGGCATCGCTGGCATTCTCGCACCAATTTTAAGAAGGCCAAAACCAAAAATTAAAAACATGTCTTATTATAACGGGCTGGCTTGAAGTAGCTTGGCAGCGGGGGGCAGGGGGGGTTGGAGGTTGGGGGGATGAGGTCTGACCCTATTAAATTACCTCCCCTGCATTGTGCACATGGTTAGGCTGTGCCCTGGTTCCAGCCCCCACCAACTGTGTTATAATGACAGAGGAATGCACTCTGAAATAGGATCCAGGCCCCGCGCCGCTCTGTATTCAGAGCAGCCCCTGAGACCCCCCCCCCCATTAGCTGCATTCCACCGGCCGAGGCAGGAGACTGAGATGAGGAAGCCGGAGAACTGTGGAAGGCTGGAACTTAGGAAACTATAGGGATCGTAGTAAAAGCATGGTCAGTCAGGAGCAGGGTACAGCAGGCAAGTATATACAGGAGATCATCTTGAGCTGCTAGATTTGCACGCTGCTGTCCATACCCAGACTAAACCTGGTAGACAATGCAGCCTTTTAGAACTGGAACAGAACCTCAGAACTGGCTCGGGGTTCTCAGAACCTCAGAACTGGCTCGGTGTTCTCAGAACAGGCATCTGCAAGGCACTGTGGTTTTCATGCAGACAGGTGTATACAGGAGATCAGAGACGCATCTGGAGGGGTCTGATAGACTGGCACTCTACTGTACAGTGGGTGCATTTGCCTTTAAATACCGCAGCTATGCTGCTCCAGATGGAGTGTGTAACAGCAGCAGAGGCCTTTAAAACACAGAGTATTTATTTTGGATTTTCTTTTCGACAGCCAGGCTCAGGCGATTGAGGGAACGGGCTAATTCAGTCTCCCAGGAGATTCTAACGACCACACAAAGGCACACACACACACACACACACACACGCACACACACACACACACACACACACACACACACGCACAGCCTAATTGCACAGAACATACAGCAGGAGCAGAGCACCCCTGATTAGAAAAACAAGGGTTTTTTTTTTTTTTTTTTTATGATGTTAATCTACAACAGGCAACTGGAATCAAAGAACAGCTCCTGGATTCGGATGAAAGCAGTGTTTGATTAATCTGATTTAGCAAAACATATTATTATTATTATTATTATTATTATTATTATTATTATTATTATTATTATTATTTATTTGACAGACCCCTTTATCCCAGGCGACTTACAGGTGTCACAGGGCAGCACAGGGTTACAATGCAAGCTTCATATTGAAACACAGTGTAGTTTACACTCAGTGCAAATAATAACACTGCTAGAATATGAACTGGGATGCCGTGTATAATAATAACACTGCTAGAATATGAACTGGGATGCTGTGTATAATAATAACACTGCTAGAATATGAACTGGGATGCCGTGTATAATAATAACACTGCTAGAATATGAACTGGGATGCTGTGTATAATAATAACACTGCTAGAATATGAACTGGGATGCCGTGTATAATAATAACACTGCTAGAATATGAACTGGGATGCTGTGTATAATAATAACACTGCTAGAATATGAACTGGGATGCTGTGTATAATAATAACACTGCTAGTATAATAATTATGAACTCTGACTACTGAACCGCTGCCATGTATATAATGCAATACACACTGCTAGATCTTATGGAACTGGATGCCGTGGGTATACTAATAACCACTCTGCTAGTAAATAACTGGGGATGCCGTGTATATTGACCCTAAAACTGCTAGATATATGATTTGTGACTATCTTATGCTCTTGACCCTACGGCACATATTAACACTGCTAGTACTGGGATGGCGCTAGGAATAATTAAGCAGCTACAGCATTAAAATATGACTGGGATGCTGTGAATTGGGATGCCGTGTATAATAATAACACTGCTAGAATATGAACTGGGATGCCGTGTATAATAATAACACTGCTAGAATACAATATGAACTGGGATGCTGTGTATAATAATAACACTGCTAGAATATGAACTGGGATGCTGTGTATAATAATAACACTGCTAGAATATGAACTATGCTGTGTATAATAATAACACTGCTAGAATACTGGGATGCTGTGTATAATAATAACACTGCTAGAATATGAACTGGGATGCTGTGTATAATAATAACACTGCTAGAATATGAACTGGGATGCTGTGTATAATAATAACACTGCTAGAATATGAACTGGGATGCCGTGTATAATAATAACACTGCTAGAATATGAACTGGGATGCCGTGTATAATAATAACACTGCTAGAATATGAACTGGGATGTTGTGTATTATAATAACACTGCTAGAATATGAACTGGGATGCCGTGTATAATAATAACACTGCTAGAATATGAACTGGGATGCCGTGTATAATAATAACACTGCTAGAATATGAACTGGGATGCCGTGTATAATAATAACACTGCTAGAATATGAACTGGGATGCCGTGTATAATAATAACACTGCTAGAATATGAACTGGGATGCAGCCAGTTAGGATTACAGAAAGTTATATCTATAGAGAGTTATTTACGTATCTATATATATATGCAACAGTCATCCAGACTCGACAGCGATCAGATTTCTAAATCTCAACTCTGAATGACAGACATTCTTGTAAGCTGGATTCCTGGCAGATATTTGATTCCACAAAGTCAAGATTGTAGGACAGTAGTCCCGGGCATGTATTGCCCCCCCCCACCCCCAAAACAGGCTCTTGCAGTGATATGTGCTACACTGCCAAGACAACGGCACCATTGTAAAAAGCATGGCGTGCTACACTGGCATTGCTCGGCTAACAGTCAGGGTGCTTTATTCACACAATGGTAACGCTGGTATCACAGAGTCGCAGTGCTGCTGTGGCAGTGCCAGCTGATCTGTCCTGCATGCAGCGCAGGAAATCACGTCTATGAGGTATGCTGGGTAGCTCAGCGGATAGTGAAAGATATAACAGAGACAGTGCTGGAGCGAGGAAATGAGGAGAGAAAGAAAGAAAGAAAGAAAGAAAGAAAGAAAGAAAGAAAGAAAGAAATAATCTAGGAAGGAGGGATAGAAAGAAAGAAAGAAAGAAAGAAAGAAAGAAGAAGAAAGAAAGAAAGAAAGAAAGAATGGAAGAAAGAAAGAAAGAAATTAAAAAAAGAATCTAGGAAGGGGAACGAAAGAAGAGAAAGAAAGAAAGAAAGAAAGAAAGAATCTAGGAAGGAGGGAACGAAAGAAAGAAGGAAAGAAAGAAAGAAAGGAAGGAGGGAATGAAAGAAAGAAAGAAAGAAAAAAATCCTAGGAAGAGGGATCAAGAAAGAAAGAAGAAAAGAAGAACGAAAGATAAGAATCTAAGGAAACGTGAGGGAATGAAAGAAGAAAGAAAGAAAGAAAGAAAGAAAGACATCTTAGAAAGAAGAAGAGAAAGAAAGAAAGAAAGAAAGAAAGAAAGAAAGAAAGAAAGAAAGAAAGAAAGAAAGAAAGAGCAATCAGACCCCTGATAAATGTGCTCTGAGTGAACTTATTCTCATCCCAGCATGAGTCACTCCTGTGAGTGAGGGTTTACTATCAGGAGCTGTTCGTGCAGCTATAAGAGAGGAACAATGCATTGAACATCAAACTACTCCTTGATAATTTATAGTTTGAAATAATAATAAGCTCTGAACCCCAACAAGCAATAATATAATAATATAATAATAATAATAATAATAATAATAATAATAATAACAGACTTCATTGAGGGGAGCTCTGAACCCCAGGACTGGGTGCAGCAGCAGCAGGGCTAGTGTGAGTTTGTAACCCTGCTCAAACTCCTGGCTGCTGATCATTGCAATATTAATATAATAGACTTCATTGAGGGGAGCTCTGAACCCCAGGACTGGGTGCAGCAGCAGCAGCAGGGCTAGTGTGAGTTTGTAACCCTGCTCAAACTCCTGGCTGCTGATCATTGCAATATTAATAATAATAACAGACTTCATTGAGGGGAGCTCTGAACCCCAGGACTGGGTGCAGCAGCAGCAACAGGGCTAGTGTGAGTTTGTAACCCTGCTCAAACTCCTGGCTCCTGATCATTGCAATATTAATAATAATAGACTTCATTGAGGGGAGTTCTGAACCCCAGGACTGGGTGCAGCAGCAGCAGGGCTAGTGTGAGTTTGTAACCCTGCTCAAACTCCTGGCTCCTGATCATTGCAATATTAATAATAATAACAGACTTCATTGAGGGGAGCTCTGAACCCCAGGACTGGGTGCAGCAGCAGCAGCAGGGCTAGTGTGAGTTTGTAACCCTGCTCAAACTCCTGGCTCCTGATCATTGCAATATTAATAATAATAACAGACTTCATTGAGGGGAGCTCTGAACCCCAGGACTGGGTGCAGCAGCAGCAGCAGGGCTAGTGTGAGTTTCTAACTCTGCTCAAACTCCTGGCTCCTGATAATTTCAATTAGGTTTAATAGTTTACCATAGTGTGTGTTTCGTTTTTTTAAATAGGCTTTACCAGACCTCTCTGTGCTTTACCACTCCTCTCTGTGCTTTATAATGCTTCCATATGCTGTACCAGACCTCTCTGTGCTTTACCAGACCTCTCTGTGCTTTACAATGCTTTCCCATGATTTCACTGTGCTCTATCACACTGTGCTGTGCTTAAGCTGTGAGACATGTTTATAAGTGCAGTTGTATTAAAGGTTGTAGATAATGCCAGAGACCAGAGCAATGAACATATGAGCCTCCTGTATATAAATGTGACAGGAGATGACCTCATCGTTGAATTATTGGATGCTTGCTTTTCCTGCTAAGCAACGAAATTTGTTTCCCTGGAGAGAAGGATAATTCAATGGAATGTCAGTTTGTATAAATTCATATTGAAAAACAACATTCTTTGTTTTCGGGAAAAACACACACACACACACACACACACACACACAAAAGTCCCTGATGTTTATGCAACAGCGAGGTTAATTAAAAACAGACGTTTCATTGAACTCCAAAGTTAGAAAGTTATTTAAACAAGGCTTGTTTTTTTCATTTTTTTTTTAATTAGAACTAAAAAAAGAGCACCTCTCTGTGCTTTACAATGCTTCCCTATGCTTTACCGTACCTCTCTGTGCTTTACAATGCTTCCCTATGCTTTACCAGGCCTCTCTATGCTTTACAATGCTTACCTGTGCTTTACCACACCTCTCTGTGCTTTACAATGCTTCCCTATGCTTTACCACACCTCTCTGTGCTTTACAATGCTTCCCTATGCTTTACCAGACCTCTCTGTGCTTTACAATGCTTTCCTATGCTTTACCAGACCTCTCTGTGCTTTACAATGCTTCCCTATGCTTTACCACACCTCTCTGTGCTTTACAATGCTTCCCTATGCTTTACCAGACCTCTCTGTGCTTTACAATGCTTCCCTATGCTTTACCAGACCTCTCTGTGCTTTACAATGCTTCCCTATGCTTTACCAGACCTCTCTGTGCTTTACAATGCTTCCCTATGCTTTACCAGACCTCTATGTGCTTTACAATGCTTCCCTATGCTTTACAACACCTCTCTGTGCTTTACAATGCTTCCCCTATGCTTTACCAGACCTCTCTGTGCTTTACAATGCTTCCCTATGCTTTACCAGACCTCTCTGTGCTTTACAATGCTTCCCTATGCTTTACCAGACCTCTCTGTGCTTTACAATGCTTCCCTATGCTTTACCAGACCTCTCTGTGCTTTACAATGCATCCCTATGCTTTACCACACCTCTCTGTGCTTTACAATGCATCCCTATGCTTTACCACACCTCTCTGTGCTTTACAATGCTTCCCTATGCTTTACCAGACCTCTCTGTGTTTACAATGCTTCCCTATGCTTTCCCATGCCATTTACTATGGGAAACTTTCATAAGAGCGTGAACGCATTTAAATTGGAAACGACTCTTCCTGAGGCCTTGAGGGTTGTTATTTTGGGGCTCATTTCTAAACGAGGGGGTGCTGTCATGCGGTCAGGGAGGCTCAGTGGGGGGGGAAGTCTTTTTAAAGAATTTCTGAAGTGTTTTAGTTTCTGGCAGACTGCAGTCACCAATTCTCATCTGAACTTGACTCTCTCGCGTTTCAATTAACCTCTCAAATACCAGCACAGAGGCAGTGGAGGCTGGCTGGTTCAGCGGTTTAAAGAAAAGGGGATCGATACCAGGAGGTTCAAATCCCAGCTCAGCCACTGACTCCCTGTGGGTGTGTGTGAGACCCTGAGCGAGTCACTGAACCTCCTTGTGCTCCGTCCTTCAGATGTAAAACAAACGAGGTCCTATTGGAAGAGACTCTGCAGCAGCAGCAGCAGTTGTTGATGATGCAGAGTTCACCCCCCTAGTCTCTGTGAGTCGCTTTGGATAAAAGCGTCTGCTAATGCTAGAAATGATACTCTGTCCGCGCTTGAACCCAGAGAAGCTGCGTCTCATAAGTTCAACCCGCTTTTGGAAAACCGCGCAACAACAGGAACACATTTCAACGACTCGTGTGAGTTTTAGCGCTAGCACTTCAAATTTAAGTCCTGTTAACAGCAATGGAATTACTTCTGTTCAATTCCATCAGTGAAGGTAATTGGAAATTAATGAGCTAGTCTATAAGAGCTAGTCTTCTGTCATGATGTCTGATTCCAGATGGGAGGAGTAGAGTTTACCCGAAGCCACGATGTTTCATGATGGTCCATTCCTGTTTTGAATAAGACTCGCTTGAGTTTGTTTCCTAGACACACTGTGGGCTGATCAAGCTGGTAGTAAAACCTGGACTGGGTGGCACTGCTGTGTAACAGGAGTCTGATTCCCAGCCCTGTTAAGACACATCTGACTCCTTGTGTTGGAACAAAACTTGGTTTTTGGCGGGTGAGGAACGACCAAACCTTTGGATCTGTGGGGTTACACCCTACTTAGTTGGTAGCCATCACAATGTCAAAAATTTTGGACCTACACCACCGTTTTGACGGGTCACATAAGATTCTCATGCCAAGGGTTCGGTACAATTCTTTGTCGACTGCAACCCCTTTCCATCCCCCAACCAAACCACCAACCCCCAACCAACCCCAACCAAACGCAACCACCCCAAACCAACCCCCAACCAAACCCCCACTAACCCCACCAAACCACTAACTAAGGGGGTCACTCCTTTCTGTTTTGGTTGCAACCCCCAACCAGACCCCAACCAACCGGCGTTTAGACACCAACCCCCCAACCCAACCCAGAGTGGTGACAGAATATTCTAACCATACAGCACAGCCAGAGAAAGCAGGATTTGCCAAGTCCGACATGACCTAGCAACAGAGCTTTACAGAGTGAAGTTTGCACAAACAGCGACAGTGAGGAACAGACAAATAAACCTACAGAGCTATCTGGCTGGTGGAAGCCTGTGCTCCAGCTGGAATTGCACTGTCTGCTGCCAATGGAGACCATCGACTCACAGGTAAGCAACTCAGTAAACCCAGACAGTGGCAAGCCTGGACAGTCATGTGTGAGCAAGTGTCTCGCTCCAGTCCTGCAGTAAACTCCCACACTGTTCCTTTCCGATCTCACTGAATGCGGAACACACCCAGTCAGACAGGCTTCCACAGCGAAGACTTTTTGGAAGGGAAAGAACTCCGCTAACATGCAGTCTGGCGTTGGGTCGGACAGAAACTGTGGATAGAACAGAGGGAGATCACTCTCCGACTCCTCTCCGCGCCTCCGTG
>NC_054577.1:1717815-1730315 GCF_017654505.1 Polyodon spathula
GAAAGGATCTTGAACACTAAAAGCATGCCAAAACCTTTCAGAAAGCAGACAGGGGGTGGGGGCAGACTGCTAAAACAAGTGGCTACTTCAAGAGCCAGCGGAGAATCAATCATCGCCCCTCGGAGGGGGTGGGCATGGATCAGAACAAGACAAGGTCTTTCATTCTTGACATCAGCACACACAGAGCCCGATCCATTAGCTTTCTCTAGCAGACAGACAGCGCTGTACAAACACATCACTAGAAAGCCACCCCTGAGACGCTGACAGGAGACAGGAGACGGGAGACATGTTTTCCTTGTTCCAGAGGCTCACCTTTTCTCTTTTCCTAGCCGCTCCAGAGAACCGGAATTCAAAAGAACTCCGAAACGGACGGTTGACTTTTCTCCATGGTTGAGGCTTCATATAAAATATCCCCTAGTCTCTGGAAGACGCTTTGGATAAAAGCATTTGATAAACAACTAAAGAAGAAGAAGATATACGAGATCAAAGTTTTGTCCCACCCTGTCTCTCATTTAAACAAACCCCCCCCCCCTCAGCACTAATGACTTGGAAGGTATTTGAAGTTGGCTTCCCCGAGAAGGATAAGTGATCCAGTGAGAGACCGCCCTGCATTGTTAGGACAGGGAGAGTAAGTTTGGCTGTTCCCCTAATGGGAAGACAGCACTCTGCTTTGTGTCCCAACGCCCCTTGACCCAGTTTGCACGGTGCAGAGGGGCGTGGAGAGAAAGCAGAGAGGTGTGTGAATGTGCATGCTTTTACACTCTTGCAAAGCTTACAAAATGAACGAAGAAGAAGAAGAAGAAGAAGAAGAAGAAGAAGAAGAAGAAGAACCACACCTCTAATAGGGCTGGCTCTAACTGGAGAGGCTAAAACATATTTGACCAGGAGAAAGTAAGCATACTGAGAGACGTACAGTGCTGCCAAAAAATCTTTCTATCGAAATCATGACATCAGCAGCCTTGACCTGATGGAATACAGAGTTCAGAGTTCGTCATGTACAGCTGAAGCCCTTCTATTGCCTCACCCCTACAGAATAATTTTGTTTCCTACAATCGCATGCAACCTGCTGAATAAAATTTAAAAAATCACTAATTAAAAACCTCTTTATAAAAGAGCAGAACCAAAGCTCCATTAATTAGCTTATTCACTTTTTTTTTAAAAAGTTTCACAGACTTATTTTTGAATCTTTCCCCAACGCTGCACTAGATTACTGTGCAACAGGTATTAGGGTCCCCGCTGACACCAGTGCATAAGGGATTGCAATTTTCAGCGCACAGGAAGTGAATCTACACCAGGTTTGCCCGAAGTCACGCTGTCCGGTCCAGACTGTGAAGTCTTGCATAGTCTCATTTTAGCTGCTAAATAAACGTGGAGTGGAATAATGCCCCCCCCCCCCCCCCCCCCCCCCCAAAAAAAAAGTTAAAATGAAAGTACTGGAAGTTGAAAACGGGCAGAAAAAAAAGGTCAAAAGTTGTGAAACTAATCATAATATAATAATAATAATAATAATAATAGACATTGAACTTTGGAAGCCTCTTTTGGTAAAAAAAATTCCCTTTTCACAGTAATTCTGGCACCTCCTTTGAACACGACAGCGAGGTTTGCAAGAGAAATAATCACTTCACCCTTTGAACCTTGGTACAGGGAAACGAAAGACAAAGCCCTTGATTATATTAATATTAACCGCTGGGTCCAGGACAGGGGGGGGCAGCATTGATTCGATGCTAAAGAAAAAAATAAACAATACAGCGGAGTTATAAATCTAACAAACAGAAACCAGATTTCGTGGAGGGGGTGGGTGAGTTGTATTTTTCTCAGACAAGAAAAACAGCCTCGCTTTTGAAAGTGAGTCTGCCCTGAGTCCTGACCTCCTCGGGTTGCAGTGAGGGCTCGCTTCTCCTTTCCTGTTGGCTGACCAGTATTAATCACACATCCTCCCAGTGGCTTCCTGTCAGGAGAGGAGGCTACTGGGGGCTCTGGCTGCTGTGTTTGAAGAGGGTTATTTATCTTGAGCGATGAGCAGAAAAGCTACCGGCTTCGACGACCGAGATTGATTTCATTTGAAAGTTGAAATTTTGTTTCTCTTTCTCTCTTCTGGTTAAAGAACATCTGGCAAACATTTTCTCATTTCAAAAGAGATTTAAACAAATACACTTTCACAAAAATACACAGTGTGGTAAAGCACAGAGAGGTGTGGTAAAGCATAGGGAAGCACTGTAAAGCACAGAGAGGTCTGGTAAAGCACAGGGAAGCACTGTAAAGCACAGAGAGGTGTGGTAAAGCATAGGGAAGCATTGTAAAGCACAGAGAGGTCTGGTAAAGCATAGGGAAGCATTGTAAAGCACAGAGAGGTCTGGTAAAGCACAGGGAAGCATTGTAAAGCACAGAGAGGTGTGGTAAAGCATAGGGAAGCATTGTAAAGCACAGAGAGGTCTGGTAAAGCACAGGGAAGCATCGTAAAGCACAGAGAGGTCTGGTAAAGCATAGGGAAGCATTGTAAAGCACAGAGAGGTCTGGTAAAGCACAGGGAAGCATTGTAAAGCACAGAGAGGTGTGGTAAAGCATAGGGAAGCATTGTAAAGCACAAAGAGGTCTGGTAAAGCATGCTGTGGTGAACTTTTCTAAGGGAAATGCATTAACTTGTTTCAGCAAAATAAAAAAAATAAAAAAGGAGCAGTCTGTTTTTTTTTTGTTTTTTTTTTTTCTGGCAGGTGAAATCGAGTAACAAATTGCTGTCCTCCCCAGTTCCAGAGCTGGTGTGTGAATCAGAGACAGCTGTTTCCTACAATCAAGCACAGCAATCAAGACCAAACAGAGGCTGCTTTGTGTAAGCAGCTTCTAAAACGGCAGCTGGGGTCAGGCTTTTAGTTTACAGACTCCTCCTCTGAGAGATGGAGAGGGAGAAAGGGGGAGGTGGAGAGAGAGAGAGGGAAGAGGAGAAAAAGAGAGAGGGAGAGAGGAGATGGCTAGAGAAGACCAGAGCTTCCCAACCACAAGTTAAGAATAACTTCAAAACTTTTTTTTGTTTTTGTCAGCAGAGAGCAACTAAAAGCTGTCTGACCAGGCAGATTATCAGTTCAAATCAGGGTTTGATTTAAGTCAGTTTAAAATGAAGCCCAGAAGATGACACGGGCGGAGTGGGGTCCCGTGCAGGATCGGGTTTGGGAAGCCCTGCTCTAGATCATAGGAAAAGGTTGGGAATGAGAAAAGACCATTCTGTCCTGCTGCTTTACCTGGCAGGCTGCTCCATGCATTTATAACTGGGAAAAAACTGCATCCTGCCTGCTTACCTCCTACCCAGCAAATAAGAAACAATGCAAAAAGTCTTTCCTTTAAAAAGTGAATTCCACCCCCTCTATATAGAATGAACTCCCTCAGCTTCATAGAGTCCAGTGAAAGCTGCTGAATAATGTTCCCTTGTTAACAGATTGAATTGCACCCCCTCTATATAGAATGAACTCCCTCAGCTTCATAGAGTCCAGTGAAAGCTGCTGAATAATGTTCCCTTGTTAACATATTGAATTGCACCCCCTCTATATAGAATGAACTCCCTCAGCTTCATAGAGTCCAGTGAAAGCTGCTGAATAATGTTCCCTTGTTATCATATTGAATTGCACCCCCTCTATATAGAATGAACTCCCTCAGCTTCATAGAGTCCAGTGAAAGCTGCTGAATAATGTTCCCTTGTTAACACAGTGTCTTGTCTTTCTAGACCAATGCTGAGGGAGGTATTGAGGCAACCCCCCACCCCAAACTTAGTGAAACTAACGGCGTGGGCTACAAATAACATTAACGCCCAAAGTCCTTAAATTCAACTTGAAGCAGCAAAACAAAAAGGCAGAACTCTTCGGCCAGTCCCGGTGTAATTGATAATTAGTTCCCCCGATTATTTGTTCCACCCAGGGCACTTATTTATTCAGAGATACCCCCTGGGGTGTGGAGTGAGAGAAGAGCCGGGGGCAATGCAGTCTCCAGATTCATTCAGTCAGCTAAAAGCAGCGCACGAATGCAGGCAGAGGGTGAGGGGACACGTCGAGAGGTCTCTGTTGAATGTTGCAGCCGGGTTTTCCCCTCGCCAACGCGTTACCCGAGCCAGGACCAGGACAGACTCCCTCGACCCCGCATCGCCAGCAGAGGATTTCAAAACCAGCCAAAGGAT
The DNA here is from genome assembly GCF_017654505.1 of Polyodon spathula. Lineage (NCBI taxonomy): Eukaryota > Metazoa > Chordata > Actinopteri > Acipenseriformes > Polyodontidae > Polyodon > Polyodon spathula. The sequence continues at coordinate 1,721,975 of NC_054577.1, forward strand.
TTGTATTGATTTTTGTTTTAGATGAAGTCTTCAGTTACCCGGATTCAAACCTATAAAAGGGGGGGGGTTCTGGCTGACAGTTTAAGTCAAACAGTTTAGAAAAATATATATAATTGTCGAAAAAAGTCGATTAGATGCTGTTTAAAATGAGACTCGCTTTGGTTTTCGGTTCCTATTGCTTTTGAAAAAAAGTTTCTAACTTTTTTTTTTTAATCGTTTTTTGGGGTGAAAAAAATGACTGACTTCCATAAGTAATAATAAAACACACACACTTTACAAATAGTGCACTGTAATTACTGTTCTGTTTACAAGCTTGGGTTTAAATGAAACTGCTCTGCGTTTTCCTCCAACGTGATGCTGTGGAGCCCCCTTGTGGCTTGACCTCGCATTACACCAACGCGAAGCAGGATCAGGCAGACTCAGACGCGTTTAATTATCAACGCTGCTTTAAAGGGGCAGCCATGCGGAGATAATTGGGTTCTGGAGTTTAATTAACCTGCACTAAGGAAAAAAAAAAAAAAAAATACAAACAAACCACCGTGAAGCATTTTCATTTAACGTATTCATTTACACGCTCACTTTCATTTCTCAGATCCTATAACATGAGCAGGTGGGGCGGTTTAGGAAGTGTACTTCAGTTGAAATAGATGCGCTGCTACTGTGAGTATGTATATATATATATATTTTTTAAAAAGCGCCGCGGACTGCAGCTTTGATCACTCCTGTGTTGGGATAGATTGCAAAAGGAAACTGCCCCCCCGCCTCTTGCAAAACGCACAGTGGCATTTACAAAAACGCTGACATCCGATTAAATACATAAGGTTAACACCGGCTATTGAAATCGCGCAGCTCTGCCGCACCACAGAAAGGAAGCTGGCTGGAGCGGCGCCAGGAGGGCGTAATCGTGGGAAAAGGTCCTCCAGGGTGACCTGCGATAGCGAGGGCTACTGAACAAACAGTTCGTGTCCCCATCCTCCGCACAGACTGGGGATTTTAAACACAGCTGGAACCATCCCTGAGAACAGGCCTGACTTTCCAACTGACTCGTCACGCCCCTAAATCGGAGAAGTGGGTCTAAATACAGAGAAAGGTTCAAAACCAGCACTACAGCTCTTGAGGTAGGAGCTTAGGGAACCCGAGACTGGGGTTAATCTGGGTTTGATCCCCCTTATATAGCATTCGAGGCAGAGTTCGAGACACACCTAAATCCCTGCTCTTGTAATTCCTGGGGAGGGAGCCAATGCATACCACACTGCAGCAATCAAGTTTTAATAAAGAATGCATTTCTACTATAAACTCAGGAAGGGATAGCAGCACGAGATGGAATAGTTTATGCCCCAACAGCACTGATAGAAGACTCCTTGTACAGCAGTTTGATCTAGACCTGCTTTTAGTAAAGACACCCCACAGCTTGTTACCTATACACACACTGGGGCTAAAACAAAAGATCGCTACGCAACAGGAGTTTTATTCCTATCGCAGCTGGGTTGGGACTTGTAACAGCAAGCTTCTTACCTTGCTGGGGAACCCTGGTTAAAAGCCACTGACATTCTGCATTTAAAAAAAAAAAAAAAACGACATCTTGAATGCCCATTTGATGCACAGTGTGGTGGAAGATAAGACAGGAGACAAGGTACAGCTCTATAGTTTTATTATCACATTTGCTTCCCCTGCTGCTGTGCTTGCAGTATAGGAGGAAGAGGAGGAGAGACACAACAGTCAGGAAAACCCCACCAAGCAGAGCCGTGCGGGCGCCCACAGCTCCTGGAACGAGAACGGCAGCGATCAACCAAACGTCACCCCCCGATGACCAATCCTAAAACAGATCCAAAACCCCCACCTGGACACAAATTACAACAGCCTCATCACGCTAAAAATGCATGAGATTAAGTGGTTCACCCATTTCTAAAACCTATTTAATATATCACTTCAAGGTTCTCATGCAGGTAGAGATAGAGATATATATTAAAAAAAAAAAAAAAAAAAATGACCTTCTCCACCTCCGTGTCAACCCACTCCTTCATAGCTACCTGCCCCCTTCTCCTCCACTCTGAAGACAGGGTTGCCCAGTCCTGGTGTTCCCTCCCCTGGGAAGGAGTCCCGGATCACAAGGGGGCCCAGAGAGGCGTCTGCTCCAGTCAGCTCTGAGAGACAGTGAGGGGTGTGAACAGGGCACGAAGTAACCAACACAAAGAGCTGCCCAACACACAGCTGCAAAACTTAAATTCAAACTGGATCAGTGGGGTATTTAAACAGAATTAGGGATGCAAATGAGGGGTTAGTATCATGGTTAACGGTTCGAGAGAGGGAGAGCGCCCTGAGGCTCCCTCCTCCATATATCTAGACAAACCTGGTTTAAAAGCCACAAGCAGTTTCAGAAAGGGGGGGCATGATGTGCACAACCATGACAAACAAATGCCCCAGAGAGAGAGACCCCAGAGAATGACTGGTCTTACCAAGCACAGGCTGCAGGTCCCTCCGCGCTCGAGCTCTGGAGGACGGGCAGGTCCCAGTCTGACAGCAGGCACACACCCCAGGAGAGCCTTCCACTGCAGACCAACTGCACACAGAAAGAGGGGGGGGGGGGGGGGGGGGACAAGCTGCATGAGCAGACACTACAGCAGCCAAGGGTTTTAAAAGCTCCGATAGTTCCCCAGACTAGACCAGGACAAGGGTGAGGGGGTTAGGGTTAGAAGACACAACTCCCCCACACAGAACTGGGATAGCAGAGAAGTTCTGCAAATCCACCTTGTGGTGCTTCAAAAAAATGAAGAGGCAAGGCAAACTCCACTAGCATTTTACATGGGTCTCATACTACTGTACATTTACCCAAGTCACTTTGTAATTAAGTACATTTAAAACTGCAATTATTTGACAGCTACAATAATTTTGTACAATATATTTAAAGTACAGAACTATCAGGAAACCCCCAACCCCCCAGTACACTAACTGGGTAACATTGCGATCATGCTGAAGTACCCTTATTTCTCTGCTGCCTTTCCAGTTGCTGTGTCTCCCGAGTGCTCACCTGTTCACAACCTTGTTGAAGAAGCAGGCTTTGTTGGCAGAGTCAGGGGTGCCCTCCACTGCAGTGACCTTCAGGTGACAGGTCAGGTATATCTGGAGAGAGAGAGAGAGAGAGAGAATAATGGAGCAGGATTAAAAGAGAGTTTGAGGTAGTTTGTGTTACTCACCAGGTTGTTCGCCTCCCTGTGGAATCTGAACGCTGGTACACTGAACTGCAGCTTGTTGGGCTGGATCCGAGGGGAGCGGAACACAGCGCTGGAGTCAGGAGAGGAACCATCCACCAGGCAGCTGAGAGAGAGAGAGAGAGAGTTACAGAAGGTGCAGGGTTAGGGGGTCAGTGTGCTGGGACCCACCCCTCACCCATTGTAGTCGATGATCGCGTAGCGCGGGCCAGAGTCCTGCTCGGGTCCCAGAGTCGCCACACAGCGGTCAATGAACAGCCTCATGGGAAGGTGGTTCTGGGTGTTGACCGAGCCTTCGATCCGGACCGGGTCGTTCAGGTAGAACACGTTGGAGATCCTGGGAGTGACCCAGTCATCTGCACACGAGATGAAGCAGTTTCAGAAAGAGGCACTGGAGCAGCCAGTCGGCTACACTGGGAGAGCTGCTCAAGGATATCCTGATCGTTATAGCCAGCAGTATTCATAAGCAGAGTTTTTTTGGAAAAAAAAAAAAAAAAAAAAAAAAACTAGCTTAGTCTTGATATTCTTGTTCGCTTTACCACAAACAGCAGGGATGAAAATTGGACTCCCGTTGCATAGCGGTTTGACCCATTCCTGGTTTTACTAAACCTGGAATGACAACACTGCTCTGCAACAGGAGTTGTTTCCATCCCTGTACAGATAGGGAAATTTACTATACCACATGCCCACGAGCTTAGCCAGTATAAACACAGGGAAGGAGTTTAGGCTACACTACCCACCGCTCATGAGCCGAAGGGAGAATTCCAGGACATCCCCGGCTGACTTAGTGGAGCTGAACGGGATCCAGGTCGGTTTGAGTGCTTGGCTGCTGACGTTGTGTTTCCTGCGGGATTCGAAGATATTTACTTAAAACCAGGAGACTTACGCCACTGTTCACCCAAACCACCACTGGGCGGCAGCGTCGTGGACACGAAACGGGCTTCCCTCACCTCGGGTAGTGGCACTCGATAGGGATGACGGCACCGTTGGTTCGCACGATGACGTCGTTAGCAGGGGGAGTGTAAACCAGCACGTTGGTGTAGACCAGTTTGTCTGACGTCATCTGCAAGGGAAATCCAGAATTCCTCAAAAAGGAAAGCTCGGGGTACTGCAAAACGCAGACTGCCGTGCACAGCGCCCCCAAAACCGACTGTCTGAAAAACGGACCAGACTCGCCTCAACACCGAGGAGGAATCCATGACACACAATGGAAAGAAGATGCCCCTTGCACAGTAGCGAGTTTAATAACACGCTATGGCTAATCAACACCGTATTGACCTCGAATGAGTGAAGCCGCGATGCAAAAGTTGCCCACCTCCCTCCTTCACCCCCAAAAAAATGCATTCATTCCACAGAAGCCTGAATTGCATTTCTATGCACACAGGTTCAAATCGCGTTAGAAAGCAAGACCGTAAGCCGAATATTGATTACCATTCCGCCTGACCAATACACTTCAAGCTGCCGATTAAATAAACGCCCCCAAGCGGTCAAGCGCGGTAAGACAAGGTAAACCCAGGACAGCATTGCGTGTTCAGCGTAATGAAGCCATAGGGAATGGAACATCGTTTCTATTAAAGGTCTAACGTATTAGAGCAGTTATTTCTTGCACCGATATTATAGCGTAAAAAAGTTTAAACTAGTTTATTAGTTAAGTACAAACCAAATAAAGGGTAATTTAAACACGTAGTCAGCAATGGTCATCTATAATAAGTCTCCCAGACATTAATATTTAAACACTTACAAGCAGAGAGCTTCCACATGCGTGAAGCGCGGTGTCAATGACGTAATAAGCAGAAGCAACGATGTTGAGAGCGGGTCTGCAAGCCCCGGAGGCAGCGGGGTCCCGTCCTAGCCGGAGATCGGTGCCACTGACCCGGCGGCCGTTGCTGAAGAGATCGGCGCTAACGTTGAGGCGCATGTTAGCTTGACCGCAGCGCACCGTGACCGTGGCCAGCGGAGAGACGGCCCGGCCCACGCTCCGGTACACAGAGGTGTCCCGGGAGGGTCCCTTCTGAAGGTAGTTCGTCGGTAGTTTTTCGTGAAGGACAGCCGCTTTCTGGCGTTGCTTGTGGAAGATTTCTTTAGTGTCTTCGAAATGACTGCGGTAGCTGGAGCAGAGGGCAGCCCATGAAATGCTCAATAACACGGCCACACAAACATGCATTTTCCCTTCAACGCCCATTTCATAAAAGTATTATCACTACCCCACAATGAAAATATATAACCAGCCACCGGTCAATTTATACTCAAAACAGGTGCTTTTTGAAATGCTAATTGTTTGTCCTGTTTGTTTTACGCGTGAGAATGTCTAAAACAGGGCTTCCCAACCCCAGTCCTGGGGAATCTCTATGACTGCTGGCTTAATTGAACTGAATTAGCTTAATCATGCATTTGTACTTGTTTTCAGCTCTTGACAGTTGCAGTTCAAGTTACTTATCAAATGCTATAGCTGACTTGAAATATGCAACCGTTCAAGAGCTGAAAACAAGTAAAAAGGTCTAATTAAGCCCATTTATCAGTTCAATTAAGGGTCTAGTTAAGTAATTGAGCGCTCGATTAGAATGGAAACCAGCAGCCACAGCAGGGGGTCCCCAGGACCGCGTTTGAGAGGCGCTGCTCTAGATGAATCCCTTTTTGGATACGCTTGCAATTGATAAGCTGAATTGATAGGAGCATCGTGGGAGAAAATATCAATACGACTAGATTGAATTAGTACTATATACCTCAGATATAATTTATGACAGATCAATGATATAACAGTCCGGAATAATAACATTTCACGTTTTTGAAATCTTACTGTGTTATGTTGTAATTAGCATTAACGCCATATTAATATTATCTACATATAGCCACCTCTATTAAATGTATTATGTCTATGTGTGTAATTGACAATCACAATTAGTAGAAGCGATTAACATCGAGCACTTCCTCTAAAAAAGGATATTGTTCAATTAACCCACTTTATTAATTAATTCATTTAAAAAAACACGCACTCCTTTGTGGTATAAATAGAGCCAAGCTCGTTTATTGATTATTGATTTTTTAAAATTTGTTAGGTTTAGTTTTTTGGGGGTTTCCGTTTCAACCATAGGTCGAGTATTGCACGGTGAAGGTCTTCCAAGGAAAACGTCACAAGGACAATCGCTTAAAGTTTGAAAAACTGCATTTAAATGATGGATATGGGTTTTGCTCCAAGGTTTTGAGGAGTGATGAAACAGAAATCGAGCTGTTTAGTCACTCTGAGAGTCGATACGGTTGGAGAAAGTCTTTTACAAAAGAACACCATACTTAATGTCAAGCATGGAGGTGGTACTGTCCTTCTATGGGGCTGTTTCGTTCTCTAATGGCACAGGCAATTCAGTTCCAATACATGGTCAAATGGATTCCATAGCATACCAAAAGATGCTGGCTAATCATTTGAAACCCTCAGCCACAAAATTTTATTTAAAGCGCAACTGGACGTTTCAACGCGTCAACGAACCAAAGCACACCTCTACTTCAGAATGGATAAGGAAGAATAAAATCGAGGTTCTGAGTCCCGATCTAAATCCGATTGAGAATCTTTGGTACGAGTTGAAAGGAGGGGGGGGGGCTGTGCACAAGAGAAGTCCTCGTGATTTGATTGAACTGGAATAATTTTGCGTTGAAGAATGGTCAGAAGTCACTAAAGAATCATGTTAAAATCTCGTTGACAAATATCCCAACCAGTAATGCTAAAAGTGCCTCAACTATCTATTAATTGCATTTTTTTGGATCTATTTCTTGTAACTTTTCCTTTATCCACAAAAGCAGAACTTTTGTTACAAAAGGTGTTTCTCCTGTAATTATTTGTGTGTGTTCGGTTGCTGTAACTCTAACTTTTGGTTTTTTTTTTTTTTTTTTTTTTTTTTTTTTTCAAACACTCTGCACCTGTGGCAGATGGAATGACCCAGGAGAGATGTAGTAACTGGGTCAGTCCAGAGGAGGGCAGTAGATTGTGTTTTTTTATTATTATTATTTTTATTCCTCACTCATTCTCCATCAACAAATGTTAGAAGGTGCAGCTTCATAAAGCATCCAGGAGGTGGCAGTAGAGAATCACTGACGTGACCTTTAAAGCCCATGCAATTGCAAGAAGAAGAAATCTTTGTATGACAGATTCTCTTGCACAGATAAGGCCAAAAGTTTTGCATCACCTGGAATTTTAGGATTACTTTGGCAGTTTTTCGTTCTATGGTAAACCACATACCGGTGGCGTGTAATTCAATACATTAACAAGGGAACATTATTCAGCAGCTTTCACTGGACTCTATGAAGCTGAGGGAGTTCATTCTATATAGAGGGGGTGCAATTCAATATGTTAACAAGGGAACATTATTCAGCAGCTTTCACTGGACTCTATGAAGCTGAGGGAGTTCATTCTATATAGAGGGGGTGCAATTCAATATGATAACAAGGGAACATTATTCAGCAGCTTTCACTGGACTCTATGAAGCTGAGGGAGTTCATTCTATATAGAGGGGGTGCAATTCAATATGTTAACAAGGGAACATTATTCAGCAGCTTTCACTGGACTCTATGAAGCTGAGGGAGTTCATTCTATATAGAGGGGGTGCAATTCAATATGTTAACAAGGGAACATTATCCAGCAGCTTTCACTGGACTCTATGAAGCTGAGTGAGTTCATTCTATATAGAGGGGGTGCAATTCAATATGTTAACAAGGGAACATTATTCAGCAGCTTTCACTGGACTCTATGAAGCTGAGGGAGTTCATTCTATATAGAGGGGGTGCAATTCAATATGTTAACAAGGGAACATTATTCAGCAGCTTTCACTGGACTCTATGAAGCTGAGTGAGTTCATTCTATATAGAGGGGGTGCAATTCAATATGTTAACAAGGGAACATTATTCAGCAGCTTTCACTGGACTCTATGAAGCTGAGGGAGTTCATTCTATATAGAGGGGGTGCAATTCAATATGATAACAAGGGAACATTATTCAGCAGCTTTCACTGGACTCTATGAAGCTGAGGGAGTTCATTCTATATAGAGGGGGTGCAATTCAATATGTTAACAAGGGAACATTATTCAGCAGCTTTCACTGGACTCTATGAAGCTGAGGGAGTTCATTCTATATAGAGGGGGTGCAAT
>NC_054577.1:1737815-1744717 GCF_017654505.1 Polyodon spathula
ATAGGGAAGCATTGTAAAGCACAGAGAGGTGTGGTAAAGCATAGGGAAGCATTGTAAAGCACAGAGAGGTGTGGTAAAGCATAGGGAAGCATTGTAAAGCACAGAGAGGTCTGGTAAAGCATAGGGAAGCATTGTAAAGCACAGAGAGGTCTGGTAAAGCATAGGGAAGCATTGTAAAGCACAGAGAGGTCTGGTAAAGCATAGGGAAGCATTGTAAAGCACAGAGAGGTGTGGTAAAGCACAGGGAAGCATTGTAAAGCACAGAGAGGTGTGGTAAAGCATAGGGAAGCATTGTAAAGCGCAGATGTCTGGTAAAGCACAGGGAAGCATTGTAAAGCACAGAGAGGTCTGGTAAAGCATAGGGAAGCATTGTAAAGCACAGAGAGGTTTGGTAAAGCATATGAACACACAGGGTAAACTAACCCTTATAAAAGTTTCCCACAGTAAAAGTAATACACCACAGAGACAGCGTGGTGAAACATCGGCCAGCACTCTTTTATCATTTGATCAGAATACTGTATTTTTCAGCCACTTTTGGTGACCTCTGTTATGTGTTTAAATGCAATCCTTCGGAGCTCACAGCCTGACCTTGACAGCAAAACTTTCCACCTTCAGCCCTGAACAAACCTCAGGGCTTGGGGAGAGAAGAAGGGGAGCGTGGCAGGGGAGGGGGAGAAGGGAGAGGGGTGACAGTCAGAGACGGTGTTCATTTAATCTCTGATAATGAGGAATTGTTGATGTTGTCTGGATCTGGTAAGTTCTATCGCTTGTTCAGTCCTGGACAAAAGTTTTGCATAACCCTACAGAGTAAATTAATTTTGCTTCATGAAGTTCAATGCAACCAGCTGAATTAATTTTGCCTCATGAAGTTGAATGGAACCTGCTGAATAATATTACGTTAACATATTGAATTATTAATTCAAGGTTACTTTGGTTCCAACTTGATTAAAACGACCTAGTTCATGAGTTATCTGATTGCAATTGATTGCCTCATGACGTTGGACTGGACCGACGCCTGAATAATATTACGTTAACATATTGATTAGCTCAATGCTGACTGGGCTGCAGTCTGCCAGCCCTGCCTTATGCCAATCCAGCTCTGGGCACCACTAACCAGACCACAGGAGAACGAGATCTGCCAACCTCAAACCAGCCCTGGACTGGAGGGAGCCCCCTTTCTCTTAAGAGGGGTGAGGGAGGGAGGGAGCAGTTCAGTCTCCATGCCTCAAGCCTGCCCTGGACTGGAGGGAGCCCCCTTTCTCTTAGGAGGGTGAGGGAGGGAGCAGTTCAGTCTCCGTGCCTCAAGCCTGCCCTGGACTGGAGGAAGCACCCTTTCTCTTAGTGGGGGAGGGAGCAGTTCAGTCTTTGTGCCTCTCTCCTCAGTAGCCCAAAACTGCATTGCAATATTGAATGCATGTGACTGGAAAAGCCTGTTCTAATCTCTGGTGTGTTTTGATCACGTTTCCTGTGGCTGCAGAGGCAATCGCATGCCGATTTGCGTTGAGGTTGAAAAGCACACCGCTGCTTGTTCTGAAGACAGCTGGCAGAATGCTGCTGCAGTGGAGTTCAAGGGAACGATGTGCTGCCGCTGAACGACACGAGTCAGACAAGAGCAGGCTGGAGGAACGTACAGAACAGACAGTGAGAGATAAACAGGGGGTGATACAGCGCTGACAGACCCTGTCCCTGACCCTGAGACATTAAAAAAAAAAAAAAAAAAACCAACCCACTTGGTTAAAAATCTCGAAAAAATCTAAGGTTACTTTAATGTTTCAAGTAAGATATGTCCCCCCCGGTGCAAGTTAGACAATCTTTAACCTGTTAATTACAGCCGCTTTCATTGGACTCTATGAAGCTGAGGGAGTTCATTCTATACAGAGGGGGTGCAATTCAATATGTTAACAAGGGAACATTATTCAGCAGCTTTCACTGGACTCTATGAAGCTGAGGGAGTTCATTCTATACAGAGGGGGTGCAATTCAATCTGTTAACAAGGGAACATTATTCAGCAGCTTTCATTGGACTCTATGAAGCTGAGGGAGTTCATTCTATATAGAGGGGGTGCAATTCAATATGTTAACAAGGGAACATTATTCAGCAGCTTTCACTGGACTCTATGAAGCTGAGTTCCTTTTATATAGAGGGGGTGCAATTCAATATGTTAACAAGGGAACATTATTCAGCAGCTTTCATTGGACTGAGGCTGAGGGAGTTCATTCTAGTGAGCTATTCTTATGAGCTGGTGTTGATAAGAGGTGACGATGTGGATTTTGAACCCTTGTGTTGGACTCTGGTGTAAAGTACAGTACAGACTCTGGCCTGGTCTTGCACAAAGCCTTTTCTCCACGCTTTCAATGGGAAGGAATGTTTCAGCTAGTGCACAGCGCCACCCAGTGGCGACTTTAAACCAGGCCTGATGAATGACATCCTAATGAAGCCTCCTGTCTACACATTCATATCTATTGATCACTCTCTCTATCCTTCTTTATCTATCTCTCCTTATCTATCTGCCTCTCTCCTTATCTCCCCTTCTCTCTCTTTCTCTCTCTCTCTGTCTCTCTCTCCTTCCCTCTCTTCCTATCTGTCTCTCTCTCTTTCTCCCCCCCTCTCTCTCTCTGTCATTGCTATGCATCTCCCTGCAGTCTCTCTCCTGTCAGTTCTCTTCGTCACTCTCGTCCTCTCTCTCACGCTCTCGCTCTCCTCTTCTCTCTCTCCCTCTCTCTCTCTCTCTCTCTCTCTCTCTCTCTGTCATTGCTATGCATCTCCCTGCAGTTTCTCTCTCTCTTTCTCTCAGCTGGTATTTTTAAACTCTGCTCTGTGTTGCAGGATGTGAGAGCTGTTTCAATGTACTGAGCTCTTTATGCAGTGCTGTCTGACTGAACACACTGCAGACAGAGGGAGGCTCTTCCACTCTATCAACAGCCTCCCTCTGCGCTGTGCTGGTGGAGCAGAGACAGAGGGAGCCTCTTCCACTCTCTGAACAGCCTCCCTCTGCGCTGTGCTGGTGAAGCAGAGACAGAGGGAGGGTCTTCCACTGTCTGAACAGCCTCCCTCTGCTCTGTGCTGGTGGAGCTGAGAAAGAGAAAGGGAGGCTCTTATAGTCTCTGAACAGCCTCCCTCTGCTCTGTACTGGTGGAGCAGAGAAAGAGAAAGAGAAAGGGATCTCTTATACTCTCTGAACAGCCTCCCTCTGCTCTGTGCTGGTGGAGCAGAGAGAGAGAGAGAGAGAGAGAGAGAGAGAGATGACTGCATATTTTATACAGACTCATTTTAAGCCACTTGCCTCCTGTATATATATCTGTGACTGTAATCCATTGACACAACCTGGCTTAATAATTTACCAGCATATCCCTTCTCAAAATCAAAGGTTTTGTGTTTTCATTTATTTCATACATTGTTATCTTTGTGTATGGCTCTCTCTGCTGATGCCAGTCACCTAGCAACCAACCCATCAGGGCCCAATTGTTGTCATGGCGACGTGACAGGGCCACCGTGGATAGAATACTGGAGTTGCTATTACTGGCTTCCTGTGAGTCCCGTCCACATAAACCCAACGCTTTCAACTGCTTAGCCTGAGGACCTGAGACTGAACTGCTCCCTCCCTCACCCCCCCTAGGAGAAAGGGGGCTCCCTCCAGTCCAGGGCAGGTTTGAGGCATGGAGACTGAACTGCACCCTCCCTCATCTCCCTCCCATCTCCCTCACACCGCCCTAATGAAAGGACCTCCCTCACGTCCAGGCAGTTGAAAGGGGGGCTCCCCTCCAGTCCAGGCAGTGCAGGTTTTGAGGCAAATGGAGACTGAACCTTGCACCCTCGCGGCCCTGCTGCTGCCCTCCTGGAGACTCAACTCTCCCTCCCTCACCCCCCTAAGAGAAAGGGGGCTCCCTCCAGTTCTTGAAAGAGGCACATCTTTACTAATGCAACACAACAGATTGGAAACGTTGCTTCTCCCTGCGCTGTAGGTAAGAGCTCCTCGATCATGACCTACAGAACAGGAAGCTGGCGGAAAGACCGATGCAGGATTCCGCATTGTAGTCCAATAGATTCAATTCTCATTGACAGGTTGTGTTTTTATGTGAAGGTTATAAATACATCGGCAGCCATGCAGTTAATATTCCTTGTGGTTGTTTTTTTTGTTTTTTTCTGGCAGTATTTGAGAATGCCAGACACAGCGAGGGTCTGGGGGTCGATTTTTCTGAAGACAGCGCCACCTATGAATCTCCATACGCCCACTGATTTCTCTCTTTCCTCTCTCTCTCTCTTTCTCTCTCTCTTCCTCCTCTCTCTCCCCTTATCTCATTCTCTCTCTCTCCCTCTTCCTCCTCTCTCCCCTTATCTGGTTCTCTCTCTCTCCCTCTCTCCCCTTATCTCGTTCTCTCTCTCATCTCTCTCTCATTCTCTCCCTCATCTCTCCCCCTCCTTTCAGAGCTTTCTCCGCTTATCTCGTCTGTGTCGCTCCCGACCCTACTTCGCTAAACGACTTCTCTGTGATGTCGTTCGACGTGTGGATACTGTTAGAGGTATGCGGTTTACTAACCGAGAGCAAATGCGAGAGACGAAGACTCGCAGAGAATTAGCCACTGAATCATAAGTAGTGGTACTAGGAGTACGAGAGAGAGAGGCCAAGTGATGTAGGTAGATGATCCAATGTACCCTCGTCCTCTCTGAGGACAGAGGGGAATGACGCACTCTCTCTCTCTCTCTCTCTCTCTCTCTCCCTCCATCTCTCTAACGGGCGGAGGCGTTTTGGCTGTCAGAATATCGTGGCGGATATGAACAACGTGCAGGAGAGTGTAAGGGAAAGGGGGAATTGAGTATAACGAAAGGTTACGAGCTTGATTCTGTCCTTTTTCCGTTGTGCTTTAACTAACACGTCCCACCTTCTCGTGAATTCTGCTCCAACGCATCACTCTGAAGATAGATAGAGAGGCTAGAGAGAGAGATAGATAGAGGTAGTGCTGTAGCGAGCGAGCAATGAGCGATACATACCGAGATTTACACAACCTGTGCCGGGTCCTTACTGACACCTTATGTCCCAAATGTCTCGGTTTCTTGTGACAACACGTAAATAGACGACGGACCCGCCAGGTGAGGAGAGCCGAAGGTGAGGCGTTTTGCTTACTTCCAGTGGGGGTGGTGGTGGGGTGTGGGAGGGGGTTGTGTAATCACACTACTCAGTTGTCTGGCTTTAACTACACACTACCACGTGTGCACTCAGCCACAGTCACACCACAACATGTCACCCACGTGACATACAGTCACGTCCCACGTCACAGTCACACCAAACTGTCACCCACATCAGTCACGGTGTGTGTGTGTTGTGTGTGTGTCAGTGTGTGTGTGTCCAGTGAGTGTGGTGTTTGTTTCAGGTGTATGTCTTTGTGTGTGTATGTTCAGTGCGTGTGTGTGTGTCATGTTGCGTGTGTGGTGTCACCCACACATACAGTACAACGTGTGGTGTACAGGTCCATGTGTGTGTGTGTTTCAGTGTGTATGTGTGTGTGTGTGTGTGTGTGTGCGTGTGTGTGTGTGTGTGTGCGTGTGTGTGTGTGTGTGTCTGTGTGTATGTTGTGTGTGTGTGTGTGTCAGTGTGTCAGTGTGTGGGTGTGTGTGTCTGTGTGTGTTGGGTGTGGTGCAGTGTGTGTGCAGTGTGTGTGTGTGTCTGTGTATGTGGGTCGTGTGCTGCGTTCGTGGGATGAAGGTGTGTGTCACCACCACATGTCACAGCGTGTGTGTGGGTGTGCAGTGTGTGTGTGTCAGTGTGTTGTGTGTGTGTCGCAGTGTGTGTGTGTGTCAATGCGTGTGTGTGTGTGTTAGTGTGTGTGTGTGTTAGTGTGTGTGTGAGTGTGTGTGTGTGTGTGAGTGTGTGTGGTGTGTCAGTGTGTATGTGTCAGTTTGTGACACCCACACACAGTGTGTGTGTGTGTATGAGCTGTGTGTGTGTGTTTTTGTGTGTGTGTGTGTGTGTGTGTGTGTGTCAGTGGTGGGGGGGGGGTGGGGGTGTGTGTGTGTTCTGTTTGTGCGTGGCACAGTCCGACGACACACAACACACACCAAGGGGGGGGGTCTGTTTTGGGGGGCTGGTAAATGCATTCTATGCTGGTTGAGTTTAGCTTGTTATGCGCAGTGCAAATGCTTGGTAATTTTCTTTATGTCTTTCTTTATTTCTTTCTTTCATTCACTCTTCCTTCCTTCTCTCTTCCCCTCTTTTTTCTTTTTTCTCTCTTTTTTCTCTCTTTCTCTCCTTTCTTTTTTCTCTTTCTTTATTTCTTCCTATACAGTAGCATTCTGCATTTCATGTAACTTTGTAACTAGCAATCATACTGTATCCTGCCTAATAACCAACGATTGCCCCCCCCCGTACCCCCCCATGCTCTATTACAATGCCATCATTCCCAGTATCCCTGTCTCTCAATATTACATGCTTCTCATTATTCTCTGACTCTGCTTTACCTGAGCTGCTTTGAGCTTGTCTGGAGATTCCTAAACGCCAGGCACCAAACTGACACTAATTTCAAACCATGTGACACTCGATCTGTTCAGACAGACAGAGAGACAAACAGGACAGACTGACACCCTCTCTATATCTTCATAATCCAATACTCTCAATAGCTAAGCAACGACCGTAAAAAGTTTCATGCCAGTCTGGTGAGCTGGAGAAATATACAGTAAACCTCATTTAGTCACTAATTAGAATAGAATTAAAATCCAGCCAAAGATACCTCCTCCTTTCAGCAGTGTTCCTTAATAAGAATGTGTTTGCACTCCGCACGGTCTAGTGTACTCAATGCATGCTGCTAGCGTGTGCTGTATTGATGGGAAAGTTACACAGCTGTATTTGCCTGTATCTGCTTTCTGCATTCGGAGTATATAAGAGATGTTAAGGGGGGGTGGGGATCTGT
>NC_054577.1:1745217-1747717 GCF_017654505.1 Polyodon spathula
GTCAAGAATTAGCATGAAGGGAAAGCATTGATCGTTTTCAATGCGGATCCAGCTTTGCTGGGCTTTAGCTCAGGAGATCGTGTGCTTTCAATTCACGCTGCTGGGGGCAGAATCAGAGGTGTGACTGATACATGTGTTCAATAGGTCTGACTCAGATATGCTTTCTGAGACAGAGTACATGCAATGGGTAGTATACAGGTGCAACATTGAGGGTCAATTCCTTTTTATAATCAAGCCATCAACATTATTACTGGTAAAAAAAAATGGAGCGTACCAAAAAACAGTGCAAAAAAAAACACAAAAAAAAAAAAAAAAAACTGTGCGTCAATAAAAAAACATTGGGGTGGGTAAAAAGGGCGGGGGTACTGTAAGATAAAAAAACAACTACAAAAGGGTGGAGGGGCGTGGTACTATTTGTGTGTCCTTACTAAATTACTGTAAGTATTAGGTATTGTAGACAGAAGATACAACTTTTTCAATTAAATTTTTGAATAACCCTTAAAAAAAAACTTTCCCAAAAGCACAATGTAATAAAGAATAGAGATGTGGTAATGCATAGGGAAGCATTGTAAAGCACAGAGAGATGTGGTAAAGCATAGGGAAGCATTGTAAAGCACAAAGAGGTCTGGGGAAGCATAAGGAAGAATTGTAAAGCACAGGGAGGTAAGGTAAAACATAGGGAAGCATTGTAAAGCACAGAGAAGTCTGGTAAAGCATAGGGAAAGCATTGTAAAGCACAGAGAGGTCTGGTAAAGCATAGGGAAGCATTGTAAAGCACACGGAGAGGTATGGTAAAGCACAGGGAAGCATTGTAAAGCACAGAGAGGTCTGGTAAAGCATAGGGAAGCATTGTAAAGCACAGAGAGGTCTGGTAAAGCATAGGGAAGCATTGTAAAGCACAGAGAGGGATGGTAAAGCACAGGGAAGCATTGTAAAGCACATAAAGGTCTGGTAAACCATAGGAAAGCATTGTAAAGTGCAGAGAGGTGTGGTAAAGCATAGGAAAGCATTGTAAAGTGCAGAGAGGTGTGGTAAAGCATAGGGAAGCATTGTAGAGCACAGAGAGGTCTGGTAAAGCATATTAATAAACACAGCAAACCAGGGTAGACTATGATAAATGCATAGCACAAGCAGGGGTCTGCAAACAATACAGTGTCAAAATACAGTGATGTTGATGTAAGCCCTCTGATCCCTTTCATCACAGTGTTGTTGTATTGCGTCTGTGACTCAAACACGCAGCTCGGAGCCACACATTCGTATATCATCACAGTGTACACTGCAGTAATCCCTGAGTGATACACAAACAATGCGGCTTGCGTCTTCACTCGCCCCACATGGGTGGAACCCTGTAGCGAAACTACAACTGTTTAAACTTTGTTTTTTTTTTTTTTTTTTTTTGCATTTATCCATCTTCTATCACCCCAGGGAGGGGGGAGGGGGAAAAAATAAGACTCCTCTTAAGCACTTTGATTCTAAAAAGGAATTTGGGGGATGGAATTGGAACTCCGACACGGGAATTCTAAGCCCCGAGTTTGGCTGCCCCTCCTATCGGAGTTTTACCCCTGCAGGCTGCGAAATTAAGATCCTCAGAGGAGGGTCTCTTCTTAACACAGCACCCATCTCTTGGCTGGAAGTCAGTCTCTCATAATGGGAAGGTCGCTTATCCATTTGTCTCCACTAACGCACTGCCAGGCATTTGCACACTGTGCTTTCAGAAATGGACATTTTCACAAGGGATGTAGAGGGGGGTGGCTACATTCCCGGTTGGCCTCCGTATATACCCGTTGCAAACAATAAGGCTGTGTTATTACACTGCAAATATACCCTTCTGCCAGGTCCATTAAAGGGGAAGCGTTTTTGGCCTGCGTTTGTTGACAGAATTCCGGTGAAGCCGTTTTTTTTTTTTTTTTTATTTTGGCCCCCCTCCCAGTTTTGTGACCGTTCAGGAGAAATCCAACCAGAAACTGGACTCAAACAACGGTCTGCCCACGAGGTCCAAGAGGGCAAGGCCTCCTTGAGGTCCAGGGGCGCGGGGGGGCTGGGAAGGCACGGAGATGTGAACTGTCTTCTCTTCACCCCCCCAGTAGAGAAAGGGGTTCACGTTCCTCGAATCCGCATCCTCCAACTATAGCCCTTCCTTCCCTTTTCTCAGCCCAGGGAGCAAGTGTGGGGGGACACCCCCCTAAGAGAAAGGGTGCTCCCTCCAGTCCAGGGAAGGCTTGAGGCACGGAGACTGAACTGCTCTCCTCCCTCACCCCCCTAAGAGAAAGGGTGCTCCCTCCAGTCCAGGGCAGGCTTGAGGCACGGAGACTGAACTGCTCCCTCCCTCCCTCACCCCCTTGAGAGAAAGGGTGCTCCCTCCAGTCCAGGGCAGGCTTGAGGCACGGAGACTGAACTGCTCCCTCCTTCACCCCCCTTAGAGAAAGGGGGCTCCCTCCAGTCCAGGGCAGGCTTGAGGCACGGAGACTGAACTGCTCCCTCCCAACTCCCCCCCCCCCCC
>NC_054577.1:1762717-1767717 GCF_017654505.1 Polyodon spathula
AAGAGCCTGTTGCTTCTATATCCCTAATTAGGTGCAACCCCACTCACCCCCCCCCCCCCCCCCCCCCTTTTGTTTTGTTTTGCAGCCTGAACTACTTTCTGGTGGCCACACCCCTCTGTATACATCTGCCACTTCAACACTGGTAAGTCACGACCCCTTCCTCCAGCAGCGCTAACTTTCAACGTGTTATGTGTGACGGCCGTGCCTGCCTCCCCGCTGTCTGAGCACGCCTGTAAGTACGGTCGCTTGCATCGCTGCACCTTTTTCAAGGTATTTTTTATTTTTTAAAGGGGGATAAGGCAGTCACTCATTTTTGATTGTATTTGAGCGACTCACAGAGACTAGGGGGGGTGAACTCTAAATCATCAACAACCGCTGCTGCTGCTGCAGAGTCTCTTCCAATAGGACCTCAGTTTGTTTTACATCTGAAGGACGGAGCACAAGGAGGTTCAGTGACTTGCTCAGGGTCACACACACACACACACACACACACACACACACACACACACACACAGGGAGTCAGTGGCTGAGCCGGGGTTTGAACATCCTGGTATCAAGACCCCCTTTCTCTAACCGCTGGACCCCCGAGCCCAGTCTGTGTGTGAACTCTATAGAGTTTGAGAGTAATATACAAGCTGTGTTATAGACAGACAGGAATCTGGTTACAGTGCTACACACAAGGACTGAAGGCGGTATTGCTGTGCCCAGTTTGTAAGTTTTAAGTATGCTGTTTTTAAGGGCTCCCATCTGCTGGGGTTGTTATAAAAACACCTCTTCCAATTGCCTGCGTTGTTACTGACTGTGCTGGGGTCATTGAGGCAGGGAAGCATATTGATGTCGCACTGTGCAGCGAAGAATTGTGCAGTGGAGCCGTGTGTTACACTGAAGTGCTTCCCCCCAGCCTCGTTTCTGCAGATTAAGCTTTGGGGAGTCGTTTCAGAAGCATTGGTTTTTGATGAACAGTTTGTTAAACGAGACAAAGATGGAAGCATTAGCAACAGCAGAGAATCGTGCAGCAGTGGCTTTCAACCAGTAACTGTGTGTGTGCGTGTGTTTCACTGTGCATGTGTGTGTCCGTGTGTGCGTGAGAGTGTGTGTCAGTGTGTGTGTGAGAGTGTGTGTGTCTCAGTATGTGTGTGTCTGACTGTGTGTGTGTGTGTGTCTCACTGTATCTGTGTGTGTCTCAGTGTGTGTGTGTGTGTGTCACTGTCAGTGTGTGTGTGTGTGTGTGTGTGTGTGTCAGTGTTTGCGTGTGTGTGTGTGTGTGTGTGTCTGTGTGTCTGTGTGTGTGTCTCACTGTGTGTGTGTGTGTCACTGTGTGTGTGTGCGTGTGTGTCTCACAGTGTGTGTCTGTGTGTGTGTGTGTGTGTGTGTGTGTGTGTTTGGATTGTATTGAAGATCGACATGTCTGTGTTATTCAAGGTAAGCGCTGTGCTTGTGCTTCATGCGTTCAGATGTACACATCTTTGGGTTATTTGAAGCAATTTTTAAAAAGTGGCTCCATATTTTTGCTGTGAACTTGGGATTTGTAGTTGATTATCAAGAAATACAATATTAATTTGACTCAGTTTAGTTTCAGTAACACTGATGAAGGCACTAGAGCCCAAACGCTGCTCTGCTTGACTCAGTTTAGTTTCAGTAACACTGATGAAGGCACTAGAGCCCAAACGCTGGTCTGCTTGACTCAGTTTAGTTTCAGTAACACTGATGAAGGCACTAGAGCCCAAACGCTGGTCTGCTTGACTCAGTTTAGTTTCAGTAACACTGATGAAGGCACTAGAGCCCAAACGCTGGTCTGCTTGACTCAGTTTAGTTTCAGTAACACTGATGAAGGCACTAGAGCCCAAACGCTGGTCTGCTTGACTCAGTTTAGTTTCAGTAACGCTGATGAAGGCACTAGAGCCCAAACGCTGGTCTGCTTGACTCAGTTTAGTTTCAGTAACGCTGATGAAGGCACTAGAGCCCAAACGCTGGTCTGCTTGACTCAGTTTAGTTTCAGTAACGCTGATGAAGGCACTAGAGCCCAAATGCTGGTCTGCTTGACTCAGTTTAGTTTCAGTAGCGCTGATGAAGGCACTAGAGCCCACACTAGAGCTGGTCTGCTTGAGTGTTTTAGTTTAATTTCGTACATAGCAAATCAATAAGGACACAGATTTGATTGCAATTGAATGCATGCTGCTGCAGGTCCTGTAGTAACCTAAAGCCACCACTAGGTGTCAGCATATTGCCACCACAAAACCCAATGCTGTGGACGTAGCTGTCTTTCTGTAATATTGTACTGTATTGGAGTTCTGGAAAACTAGAAGAGTCTGGCATGGGATTTGACAGTTCGTGCTCAACCCTGAGGGGGGGGGGGGGGAGGGGGGGGGTGGCATCTGTTACACACATTCCTAGCTCCAGGCCAGCTTTCGTTGTCACAGCAACTGGAGAACATCGGGAGAACAGGCAGTTGGAGAAAAGTTAATCCTCTTTCCTTATCACCACATCACTCCCACACACACTTTCACACAGCCTCGGTTTTACATTGACACTAGATCGGCATGCTGGAGGCTGGACTGGGGCAGCGGGGCTGTGGCTCTCCGTCTCGGGCGCTCACAGCCAGCGATTTCAAACCCGGCGAGACGGTATAACCAGACACACTGCCAATGACGGGCCACCAACCGGGAGACCAAGAGTCACAACACCTGCCCGAGATGGACAGATCATTCTGCAGCATCTCCGTCATGTCAGCTGTTAATCAGCACAGTAAAAAGTCACCGCGTCTGCTCTGAAACAGAGCTTGGCCTTTTTCGATCACATCTAGTGAATTTTATCCAAATATAAGCGATACTTTTCTTTTGATGCTCAGTATTTATTTAGACAGACAGATTGTCGCACGGTTTGAACCGAAGTCCCGTTCAGGTGTCGGGCAATTTTAGGATTCTTCAAATGGATCTCAGCGCCTGGGGGGGGGGGGGGGGGGTAGCTCCTCGAGGCACACCAGGAATCGAGCGCTTGTTTGTTCCAACGTTTCCTCCTTCTCAAGAAACACATTTGAGAGCGACTCGACTGTCTCTCAAGGAAACGGGCCATTTTGCAGCAAAGAAAGCTAGTGTTTTTTTTTTTTTATTTTTTATGGACGTGTTAAGAAAAGCATTGACTTCTGCAGCTATTTAAATAATAAAAACGGTATATAATAATAATAATAATTACTATTATTTTTTTATATAGCACCTTTCACAGTGGCCCTCCATCACAAAGCGCTTCACAGAGGCAGGCTGTGAACTGCGCATTACATGCAGAGTCACTTCCAATCGGAGACTGATTTATCATCTCCACTGCAGAGCACAAGGGTCACACACAGCGACCCAGTCAGCGGCAGGGTATACCGTTTTAACAGCGAGGAAATTGACGGTTCGTTTTGGGCGCTCCCACCTCGCAAGCTGTCTGTGATTGGCCCGGGGGAGAGGGGCTGCAAGGAACGGCTCTTTCTGGTCTCGGCTCAGTGCTCTGCAACGGGAGACAGATGGCCTCTGTGTTCACTGCCGCTGGCTCCTAGCTGTTCACAGACTGATTTAAATATATAGGCAGCGTGTTTAAAAAGTTAATTAGGATGGGAGACTTTTTTTTTTTCTGTCTCTATCGACAACAACAACAAACAGTAAAAAGAGTAAAGCTGTGATTTCTATTCACTTGCAGAGAAAGAGAAAGGGAGGCTCTTATACTCTCTGGACAGCCTCCCTCTGCTCTGTGCTGGTGGAGCAGAGAAAGAGAAAGGGAGGCTCTTATAGTCTCTGAACAGCCTCCCTCTGCTCTGTGCTGGTGGAGCAGAGAAAGAGAAAGGGAGGCTCTTATAGTCTCTGAACAGCCTCCCTCTGCTCTGTGCTGGTGGAGCAGAGAAAGAGAAAGGGAGGCTCTTATACTCTCTGAACAGCCTCCCTCTGCTCTGTGCTGGTGGAGCAGAGAAAGAGAAAGGGAGGCTCTTATACTCTCTGAACAGCCTCCCTCTGCTCTGTGCTGGTGGAGCAGAGAAAGAGAAAGGGAGGCTCTTATACTCTCTGAACAGCCTCCCTCTGCTCTGTGCTGGTGGAGCAGAGAAAGAGAAAGGGAGGCTCTTATACTCTCTGGACAGTCTCCCTCTGCTCTGTGCTGGTGGAGCTGCGAAATAGAAAGAGAGGCTCTTATATTTTCTGAACAGCCTCCCTCTGCTCTGTGCTGGTGGAGCAGAGAAAGAGAAAGGGAGGCTGTTATACTCTCTGAACAGCCTCCCTCTGCTCTGTGCAGGTGGAGCAGAGAAAGAGAAAGGGAGGCTCTTATAGTCTGTAAATGTTTTGCATCACCCCTGTAGAATGAACTCCTTTTGCTTCGTAAAGTCGAGTGAAGCTGTGAAATGAAACATCGTTACAATCTGCAGTGCTTCGTTTTTTTAAAGTGATTTAATCGCAGCCTCGCTGCTGGCAGGTTTTCTGTAGATGTAATGAGGCTGCAGCTTCCCCTGATTCCTCAGTTCAACCACAGGGCTTACTGCTGTGTTTTCATCTGAAGTGGGAACTTCTAATGTGCTATTTCATACAGGGTTATCACTGTGCGTTCTCCCGGCAGTGTTGCTGTTTTTACAATGCTTCCCTATGCTTTACCAGACCTCTGTGCTTTACAATGCTTCCCTATGCTTTACCAGACCTCTCTGTGCTTTACAATGCTTCCCTATGCTTTACCAGACATCTCCAGACCTCTCTGTGCTTTACAATGCTTCCCTATGCTTTACCATACCTCTCTGTGCTTTACAATGCTTCCCTATGCTTTACCAGACCTCTCTGTGCTTTACTTTACCTATGCTTCCCTATGCTTTACCAGACCTCTCTGTGCTTTACAATGCTTCCCTATGCTTTACCAGACCTCTCTGTGCTTTACAATGCTTCCCTATGCTTTACCAGACCTCTCTGTGCTTTACAATGCTTCCCTATGCTTTACCAGACCTCTCTGTGCTTTACAATGCTTCCCTATGCTTTACCAGACCTCTC
>NC_054577.1:1775217-1782773 GCF_017654505.1 Polyodon spathula
CAATGATGTGTGTTACTGAATTCAGCCGTGTTTATTAATATGCTTTACCAGACCTCTCTGTGCTTTACAATGCTTTCCCTATGCTTTACCAGACCTCTCTGTGCTTTACAATGCTTCCCTATGCTTTACCAGACCTCTCTGTGCTGCTTTACACCATCTCTGCTTTACAATGCTTCTATGCTTTACCAGACCTCTCTGTGCTTTACAATGCTTCCCTATGCTTTTGTGCTTTACAATGCTTCCCTTATGCTTTACCAGACCTCTCTGTGCTTTACAATGCTTCCCTATGCTTTACCAGACCTCTCTGTGCTTTACAATGCTTCCCTATGCTTTACCAGACCTCTCTGTGCTTTACAATGCTTCCCTATGCTTTACCAGACCTCTCTGTGCTTTACAATGCTTCCCTGTGCTTTACCAGACCTCTCTGTGCTTTACAATGCTTCCCTGTGCTTTACCAGACCTCTCTGTGCTTTACAATGCTTCCCTATGCTTTACCAGACCTCTCTGTGCTTTACAATGCTTCTTTACCAGACCTCTCTGTGCTTTACAATGCTTCCCTATGCTTTACCAGACCTCTCTGTGCTTTACAATGCTTCCCTATGCTTTACCAGACCTCTCTGTGCTTTACAATGCTACAAAGACAGCCTTGGCTGCAAGCTCGTTAGTATTCACAGTGCTACAGCGAGTTGCACTCCAGCAGAAAGCAATGGTGCAGTGAAAGCTGTCCGCTTGCCTCTGACGAGGGGGGCCTCCGGCAACCTCTCGGACTTAACCCTTCGTTGGCACTTTACTACAGAGGGGAAAACACCAGATAGGGTCTCGGCTGGGATAAATAAGAGAACGGGAGGGAGGGGGTGCTGTGAATTTCTTCCCCTTTTTGTTCAGTTGACAAGTCTTCCAGGGCAATAAGTACAGCTGGTACACCAGAGTGGTGTTACCAATTAACGTTTCTCAATAACAAAATAAAAATAAAAAAAAAAATAAAAAAAAAAAAAAAAAAAAAAAAAAAAAAATATAATATATACGTACAGTGGTACACCAGAGTGGGTACCAATGGTATTTCCCCCTGCAACACAAAAAAATACAGAATTTTTAGGATTGTAACTTAATTTAAAAAGAACTCTATGGACGTAATTTAGATATTTTATTATTTAACATTTAGTGATAAAAAAAAAAAAAAAAAAAAAAACGCTACAAACATGATTTTGCTTAAAAGTCTACCGGAAGGAAGCCTTAATAGCAGCACACCATTATTTTATGTTAGATTTGGTCATTTCAAATTTTAAGTTTTTCGTTAAGTAGCTGGGAAAACTACAAAGTGGTGTGGAATTCAATATGTTAACAAGGGATCATTATTCAGCAGCTTTCACTGGACTCTATGAAGCTGAGGGAGTTCATTCTATATAGAGGGGGTGCAATTCAATATGATAACAAGGGAACATTATTCAGCAGCTTTCACTGGACTCTATGAAGCTGAGGGAGTTCATTCTATATAGAGGGGGTGCAATTCAATATGTTAACAAGGGAACATTATTCAGCAGCTTTCACTGGACTCTATGAAGCTGAGGGAGTTCATTCTATATAGAGGGGGTGCAATTCAATATGTTAACAAGGGAACATTATTCAGCAGCTTTCACTGGACTCTATGAAGCTGAGGGAGTTCATTCTATATAGAGGGGGTGCAATTCAATATGTTAACAAGGGAACATTATTCAGCAGCTTTCACTGGACTCTATGAAGCTGAGGGAGTTCATTCTATATAGAGGGGGTGCAATTCAATATGCTAACAAGGGAACATTATTCAGCAGCTTTCACTGGACTCTATGAAGCTGAGGGAGTTCATTCTATATAGAGGGGGTGCAATTCAATATGATAACAAGGGAACATTATTCAGCAGCTTTCACTGGACTCTATGAAGCTGAGGGAGTTCATTCTATATAGAGGGGGTGCAATTCAATCTGTTAACAAGGGAACATTATTCAGCAGCTTTCACTGGACTCTATGAAGCTGAGTGAGTTCATTCTATATAGAGGGGGTGCAATTCAATATGTTAACAAGGGAACATTATTCAGCAGCTTTCACTGGACTCTATGAAGCTGAGGGAGTTCATTCTATATAGAGGGGGTGCAATTCAATATGAGAACAAGGGAACATTATTCAGCAGCTTTCACTGGACTCTATGAAGCTGAGGGAGTTCATTCTATATAGAGGGGGTGCAATTCAATATGTTAACAAGGGAACATTATTCAGCAGCTTTCACTGGACTCTATGAAGCAGAATGAGTTCATTTCTTAATTCGTTTGTGTTCGTTAAGTCTCAATCCTATAAGGTGATGTTAACTTTTGTCCAGAGCTGTGGACTCCACAAGACAACGTTCTTGTAATAGCAAATCCCTTAACACTTGATTTCTTCAGCAAGATTTTCGATTGTCTTGATAACAGTTTCCCACATTGAAAGGAGCAGGGATGGAGAGAAGACTCCCGTTGCGTAGCGGTTTGATCCATTCCTGGTTTTACCACGAGTTTAATCAGAGGCAGAGTCCAAATGTCATTTGAACTCAGATCTGCTGCTGTAAATAAGCCATCGTTTCTTCATTCTGTTTGAATTTTATTTTGTATGAAAGCCAGACTTCTGTTCCACCATTTTCAGGGTTTATTTATAGATGCGTTAGGTTCCCTTCTTTTTGTTTTGTTTCATTTAGTTTTTTTTTATATACATTTCGTTTGCCCAGCCTGGCGGAATCCGACTTTTTTTTGTATGATAATTGAGAGGAATGGAACAGAAGCTTCCCAACGGAAGCTCCGTTGGAGGGAGCGAAACCGCTTTCCCATCCCGCTTGGGGGGGGGTGGGGGGGGGGGGGGGGGTGGTGGGGGTCGGGCATCGTACAGCTGACGCTCATCGAGTAGCTATTGCAACGCCCCCGCCCCGGCCCGAACGGGGGGGGGGGGGGGCCCGTCGGGGGACCAGAGCTCCCTGGTTTTAAACAGAGAAAGGCACAAAAATTTTGAGTCTTTACCTGTGGTCTCTCTGTTGAACAGGGAATGCAAGTGGCTCAACAAGCTGGGAACTGGTAATTGCCTCTGTGCTCCAGCCCACACACAGCTTCACCCAGCGTCGACACGAGTCAGGGGCGGGTCGTTTTGAATGGGACCCATTAGAAGCCCCCGCATTTTTGTAAACGCACCCGGGCTCCACTTCACTATCTGCCCTTTCATCTTCATGCCGATTTGTGGATGCGTTGTGCAATAGCTGTGCCAAGACTAGCCTATCGTCTAAGTGTACTACCAGTTAACTTTGCATAGGGAAGCATTATAAAGCACAGACAGGTCTGGTAAAGCATAGGGAAGAATTGTAAAGCACAGAGAGGTCTGGTAAAGCATAGGGAAGCATTGTAAAGCACAGAGAGGTCTGGTAAAGCATAGGGAAGCATTGTAAAGCACAGAGAGGTCTGGTAAAGCATAGGGAAGCATTGTAAAGCACAGAGAGGTCTGGTAAAGCATAGGGAAGCATTGTAAAGCACAGAGAGGTCTGGTAAAGCATAGGGAAGCATTGTAAAGCACAGAGAGGTCTGGTAAAGCATAGGGAAGCATTGTAAAGCACAGAGAGGTGTAGTAAAGCAAACTAACCAAATTCTAATAATAAAAAATAAAACCATCGATGTTCTATCCCTACCAATTCGATCGTGTGATTTTTGTAAAAAAAAATAGATCAACGATCCATAAGAAAGACAGCAAAGCCGGATCATAAAATAGGTATTTTTTTAAAAAGCACGTCCATGGTTTGTGGGGTTTTTTTGAGGCGGATGTTTTCGGTTGAAACTGTTCTCCGACGTTGACGTTCATGAGCATAGAAAAGAAATGGTCAACCTGCATTGTTTTATTGTAGGTCAATGAATAGAAAATGCAGCCTCGGCTACCTGACCTGACCTGACCTGACCTTTGAGACGCGCCTGCTTCCACTATCTCGCTACCAGAGAACAGACTGAATTTTTTTATTTTATTTTTTTTTTTAAATCGGAACGCGAGCTGTATTTATGTAACACATTTTGCATCAGTGTTTCTTCACACATACACAAATAAAACTCTTATTTTTGGCTGCTGCTTTCTATTTTGAGGACAGTCAATTAGATGTCTTCCCATAAGCAGAGCAGTGAAATGTGACACTTGTTTTATGATTTGAAGCTGAACACGAAGAAGTTTGAGTGAAAATTACACTTGTTTGATGATTTGAAGCTGAACTCGACGAAGTAGCGAGTAATGGGGGGGGGGGGGGGTGGGGGGGGGGGGGGGGGGGGGGGGTGGGGGGGGGGGGGAGAAGGGGCTCTCTGCCTAGAGAAAAATCCCGATAGCTATTTTTGTTGCTCGATCCTTCTCAACCTCCCCGCTCCCACAAGCCCGGCGAGGGGAAAGTTCGGACCAACGCACTTTCAAATCTGGTTGGTGGGACTAACGAACTTTATAATAAATTTGGAGAAAACCAACAACACAAAATATCCTTTTGTGTTGTGTTTTATAGGCAAACTCGCATCCCATGGTTGTCATAGCAGACAGGAGATCGTATGCATCTTATACGTTAAGAAATCTTTCCTATTGTCAACTCACTCTGTCTCTCTGTCTGTCCTTGTCTCTGCATAAGCCTGTCTAGAGCACTAGATAATAAAGCATAGGGAAGCACTGTAAAGCACAGAGAGGTGTGGTAAAGCATAGGGAAGCATTGTAAAGCACAGAGAGGTCTGGTAAAGCATAGGGAAGCATTGTAAAGCACAGAGAGGTCTGGTAAAGCATAGGGAAGCATTGTAAAGCACAGAGAGGTCTGGTAAAGCATAGGGAAGCATTGTAAAGCACAGAGAGGTCTGGTAAAGCATAGGGAAGCATTGTAAAGCACAGAGAGGTCTGGTAAAGCATAGGGAAGCATTGTAAAGCACAGAGAGGTCTGGTAAAGCATAGGGAAGCATTGTAAAGCACAGAGAGGTCTGGTAAAGCATAGGGAAGCATTGTAAAGCACAGAGAGGTCTGGTATATTATATATATATATATATATAATATATATATATATATATATATATATATATATATATATATATATATATATATTCTATATCGAAAAATTTTATTAAGCTCAGCAGAAAGGTTCAGTAGTCAAATTTTATCTATATTTACTGTAATATACTAAATACTCATAGTTGTGTGTGTTTCTGTATCAGCTATTCCAGCTGACCCTTTCCACCCAGGCTCAGTTGACTAACGTGGGCTGGCGCCTTCATCAGTGCCGGTGATGAATTGCATTGTTTCAGCCCTCATTAAGTGTGGCTCTGCCCCTGGTTTGTGTCACTGAGCTGTAGCTCTCTGTGTGTGTGTAATCTGTAGTATATTATTCTCATTGATCGTTACAACTCTGATAGCATCCCCATTTCAGAGCTGCCTGGAAAATTATTATTATTATTATTATTAATATTATTACCACTTAGCTAGAATATATTCTTCTCATTGATCGTTACAACTAGAGTAGCTCGATGATCCCCATGTTTCAGAGGGGTGTGGAACGACGGTAGAAACGTATATTTTATTATTATTATTATATTATTATTATTATATATTATTATTATTATTAGTGAGTCGTTTAGCAGAAGCTTTTATCCAGAGCGACTCACAGAGACTAGGGGGGGTGAACTCTAAATCATCAACAACCGCTGCTGCTGCTGCAGAGTCTCTTCCAATAGGACCTCGTTTGCTTTACATCTGAAGGACGGAGCACAAGGAGGTGAAGTGACTCGCTCAGGGTCACACACACACACACCACACACACACACACTTTTGTCAGATCTAAAAGTCGTTCCTCTGCCAGGTCGTTACACTGGGAGACCGATTGCTTCACTGAAGTCGCTGGCAGAAGTGAGCGACACGCCGCGATTTCTGGTTTTTTTTTTCAAGTTTGATTCCATAGAGATGGACTGTGTCCCTTCTAATGAGGCGATAGACACTCCTTCTCAGAGCAGCAAAAACCTGGTTTCAAATTGAACTCTGCAGTGATAATTGAGGGTGCTGGGAAACGGTAGCCTTGTGTGTTTGTTTCTTGGGAAGGGAGAGCAGAGCGAGACTAGACGCGACGACCTCTCTCTTCTCTCTCTCTCTCTCTCTCTCTCTCTCTCTCTCTCTCTCTCCTCTCTCTCTCTCTCTCCTCTCTCTCTCTCTCTCTCTCTCTCTCTCTCTCTCTCCGTCCTCTCTCTCTCTCTCTCTCTCTCCAGATTAATGGCGCGGATGGAGAGGTGGAATATGAAGAAATCACTCTGGAGAGGGTAAGAGTAATGCAGTCTAAATACTTCTTCCCTTGTTTCGATCGCATTTTCCTGATTTCTGCGGAGATCTCGGATAATCGATCCATGCAATCTGGATCTTTTTGGGGGTTCTGTCATTTCAGGGTAACTCTGGTTTGGGGTTCAGCATCGCAGGGGGTACCGATAACCCCCACGTGGGGGACGACCCCAGCATCTTCATCACCAAAATCATCCCTGGGGGGGCGGCAGCACAGGATGGCAGGCTCAGGTACAGTACCCCCGCCATTATTGTTCCTCTCAAACCTGGGTTAAACTCTATTCCAATCGCAACTACAGCCGTTTGCTGAAACTGCACTTGAGGCTTTGCTGGTCCAGTCAACGGTGTGTTTGTCTCCCCCCCCGGTGGCTGCAGGGTGAACGACAGCATCCTGTTTGTGAACGACATGGATGTGCGAGAGGTGTCCCACAGCATGGCGGTGGAAGCGCTGAAGGACGCGGGCGCCATCGTCCGGCTCTACGTGATGCGCAGGAAGAGCGCGGCGGAGAGAATCACCGAGATCAAACTCATCAAGGGACCCAAAGGTGAGGGAGAGGGAGAGCAAGGGCTGGATGTGAAGCCTTATAAAAGTTTCCCACAATAAAAGCATAGCAAAGTGGAATAATGCACAGGAAAAGCATGGTAAGGCATATGGAAGCATTGTAAAGCACAGAGAGGTCTGGTAAAGCATAGGGAAGCATTGTAAAGCACAGAGAGGTCTGGTAAAGCACAGGGAAGCATTGTAAAGCACAGAGAGGTCTGGTAAAGCATAGGGAAGCATTGTAAACACAGAGGGGTCTGTTAAAGCATAGGGAAGCATTGTAAAGCACAGAAAGGTCTGGTAAAGCATAGGGAAGCATTGTAAAGCACAGAGAGGTCCGGTAAAGCATAGGGAAGCATTGTAAAGCACAGAGAGGTCCGGTAAAGTATAGGGAAGCATTGTTGTGATTGATAGTTTTGGACGAGGCATCTGTTTTAACGTTCTCTCTCTCTCTCGCCAGAGGGAGCTGTTTTAAGTTCGATCTCAGAGTCGAGGAGTAAGGTCTCATCCTCTCGCCTCTCTCTCTCTCTCTCTCTCTCTCTCTCTCTCTCGTCCCACTCTTGTAGCCTCTCTCTCTCCTCAGGTCTTGGTTTCAGCATTGCTGGGGGGCTGGGGAATCAGCACATCCCCGGAGACAACAGCATCTACGTGACCAAAATCATAGAGGGGGGGGCGGCGCACAAGGACTGCAGGCTGCAGATCG